>NC_056751.1:634599651-634889651 GCF_019279795.1 Protopterus annectens
TTCCTCCCTCCCTATCTAGGCTTTCCTGTCCTCGTTTGCTATCCCTCAATGCATTTAAATATCTTTGTCTATTGTCATAACATATATTTTTTGCCTTTAACTATGCTTTCTACTGAAGTAGAAAGCAAAACATATATTTTTTGCCTTTAACTATGCTTTCTACTTCAGTATGCCTTTTAACTCATCCCATTGTGCCTCAGTTTCCTGTTCCTGTGCTTCAGTCTTGCCTGGTTCAAGTGCAAACTTCTCATCCAACCATTTTGCAAAATATGTGTATTTAACTAAATATGTTGGAAATTGCCATTGTCTAACTTCACTACTAGTCCTAATCATTTTCAGTTTCATTATTATGGGTGCATAATCACTTGTTTTAATAGGGTGTGTCATCAACCATTCCACTTTGTATATAAGCTCTTTTGTAATATATCCTTAGCTAATCTTGCCCATGTTGTATCCTCCTGAATAATAAGTAAAACTCATGGTGTCATTCAGTGTCTCCATGACATCAGCCATCCCGAATATCTTCATGTATTTTTCTAGACAGAAGCCTTCAACTTGAAATCTGTTCTTCCTTTGTCACCCTGAGACAGCCTGTGTCCTTCCTACCATATTCCAGTCTCCCATTATTATGTCACACCTTGATAAGCCATTATTATTTGGCCCAGTATGTTCCTAATTTCTTCTTTGCTAGTTTTGGGGGGCATATAAACCACAACTAGTGTGACTTCAACATTTCTCCATTTTCCTTGTATTGCTAAGTATCTACTCATGGGATTGTTATGTTCTGATTCCACTACAAACCCCATCAGCCTACTGTACATAATCATAACATCCCTACTTTTTGCCCCTTTTAAACTGGAATGGTGTTCCACCATCTTAGCATCCCTTAGCAATTACTTACTTTCTGTCTTTGTGAGATGCATTTCTTGCAACATTATTATCTGAAGTCCTTGTCATACCTCAGCACAGCCCTCAGTGTATTCATAACCCTTTTACATAGCTTCTTCTGTGCCTGCTCAGGGTTACTGGATGTTTTTGTGCCTAGTGGGTAAAATTCTAGCTGGGTATAGAAGCTTAAATTTCAGATTTTGCATTTTACACTGTCTAATTGCTGGTAGATAGCTATTATTCACTGGTGACTAGACTGAGAAGACATGCCTTGTCAGTATATACCCTTGCATCAACAATCTTATAAATGGTTCCTTTTTTCTAAAGCCTTGAAAGTATCAGTTACTTTTCCCTGTAAGAGCCAAATTTAACCAGATTTGGTTGAAGCCTTTACTGACCCTCACGATGTAGAGTATCTACTTTGTGTGCTCTTTGAATATAGAGCTCCTCAGCTGATATTCCTATCCATTCCACTAGGCACTCCTGGTACTGCGGTGAATTGGATTTTTACCTGTAGCAATCTGTCCTCCAGTTCTATAAGTTTTTGCCGTAGTTGTTTCTGCATAGTGTCTATTTCTGGCAGTCTTTCTTTGGTGCATTTTTCAGATTCCTAACAAGTGACCAGGACATCTGATTGCTGAGATATCACTTTCGCCAGTTGCTGCATTCCCTAATTGTTTGACTTTATGTATTCAGTAATGACTCTGCATATTTTTAAATATTTCAATGTGTATTTTACATAATCTTAAGATCCATCGCATCTGTTTGGTTTATTTGCACTTAAGCCATTTCCACTGTTTCTTCCCACCATGTTTGGTCACAACTTTGATTGGCTGTATTCACTTTGCCTTTCCCCTGATGTTTTCTTCACTTCTGCTTCTCTTTCTGTGTTTTCACTCTCTGCTTGTATGCATTATCCTTCTGATTAAAAAAACAAATCAGTCACTTCGAGTGGATTAACACTTTGATTATTATGAATGCTATGAAAACATTGGGAGCCGCTCTGTTCCCATCTTTAACTAGGCACCACCGTCTTCTGAATCCCATGGGTTGAACATTTTTGTGACATTGCTTGTCTTGTTTGGCATCTTTTGGGGGACCAGGAACTTGTTAAAAAAAAGTAGTATTCTGAAATACCATTACTGTGCATAAAATGTTATGAATCTCTTTACAAATAAAGCATTTCCTAAACTGTATTTCAATTACATCTGTAATACCTTTTCCAGGATTTGTTCTCCCACTGGATTTCGATCTATTATTTAAGAGCGTGGGAAATGGAGACGGCAAATCCCTCTTTTATAAATTTCATATGCCTTTTAAGTGATGTTAGGTTGAGGATTTTTTGTGATGTTTTAGAGCATCGAGAGTTAGGATATAAGATTATATTCAAATTTACGAGTTTCATACCTGTGGTACTTAGAGAAGCATATTACAGAGTGTCAGCCAATTGGCTGGCTGAACTGAGTCTTTTTTACTTTTTAATCATGGCAAAATACATGTACCACTGCAAAAAAAGTTTAAACAAACTGAATGTTCCACTATTACAAGACTGGCAGCAATTTAAACAACACACACTTAAAAAACATATTAACAGGTATATGCTGCAGGAATGCACAAACCTCATAGTCAACAATTAATGAACACATTTTGCATCCAAAAATCATTAAAAAGTAATACATCTTAAGCTATTTGCTGCAAGGATCTTTCAGCCATATCAGTGAGAGAAACTGAAGTCTTTGCAGTGTAGTAGGAATGTGTCAGCACACAGAGCAGTGTGCAAATACACACAGCATTTGGGAGAGACTGTGTAGTAGGAATGTGTCAGCACACAGAGCAGTGTGCAGGTGCACACTGCATTTGGTAGAGACTGTGTAGTAGGAATCTGTCAGCACACAGAGCAGTGTGCAAATACTCACTGTATTTGGGAGAGATCTCTCTTGAGTTGCTTCACAACAAAGAAACAGATATTATTATAGCTATACAGTGAGTCAAAGAATATTTGTATTACCTTGTATTATCATCACTTCTATTTGCAGAAGTGATAGGAAAACTCTTTACTTTTCATGAAGACACTTTTATTAATATACTTCATCTATAAAACTGGGAGTCACTAAATGCTAAGAAAGCTAACAAAACAACTTGTCACTAAAGATAAGAAAAGCTACTACTCAACCAATCAAAACATCCACTCTAATAAAACACCACTTTTCTGGCCTTTAGTTAATAAACTGTTAAATCCAGGACAAGCTACACAGCCAGCACCAAATAAACAGAAGCAAAATGATACCATAGCCAACCAATTCAATACCCACGTTATACTGGTGACTAATCAAGCAATTGAGGTCCCTACTCAATCATATAACCTCCATCAACATTTCTCCCTCCAACCAGTTCCCACAGATAACTTACAAATACTTAAAAAAAAATGTAAGCCCACTACATCTGCCCTGACAATCCACCAGGTGAACATCTTAAAATGGCAGCCGATGCGAGTGCATATCTAGTCTCAATTCTGATAAATTCATCCATATTTGAAAATAAAGTCTCTTACTATGGAAAATTATTCATTATTCCATTGCACAAGTGTGGGCTCAATACAAATCCTTCAACTATAGGCCAGTAGCCATGTTATCTTCCTATCAGCAATATTAGAAAAATATATTCATAAACAGCATATCAACGATCTAATAGATAATTGGCTTCTGTCTTCAACCCAACACAGCTTCTGTACTCATCAAAGGACAACTACTGCTTTGCTGAATTTTGATAATACTATCAACACCCATGTAAATGTCTGAAGCCTAGTCTTCACTATCTTTTTAGTATAAAAAGCTTTTGATAAACCTATCTCCCACCAGAAACTCTCACATAATCTCTCATCCATAGAGCTCACCAACTGTTTGCTGCAATGGTTCAATCGCTACCTTTCAAACAGAGCACAAGTAAGTAGTTAAATGGAAAAATTACTTCTCTACCTTCTTGCCAGAAAGTTCTGGTATCTCACAAAGATCTATACTAGACCCCATACTTTTCAACATATTCATCAAAGATCTGCACATTGATATAAAAAAATTTACCCTAGTTCAATACGCTGATGACTTGAGCCTAATCTGCCCTGCCAAATCTCTTTCTAAACTTTGACTTTAAGCAACAATCCTTTTTATTGATTGAAACATGGCTAAATAATTCACAAGTATGCCTAACCCCCCCCACAAAAACTGAATTACTGTTTTTACCCCACAACACATATCTACCAAAACAACACTATTAACTATCATCTCTTCCAGCAATACCATAACAGAACACATGAACCTCACAAATTTACTGGGTGTCATTATAGATGACCAGTTAAAATTCAAATGCCATGTATCACATGGTTAAAAAAAAATCATCAAAAACGACATACATTATACAGAGTAAAAATGGTTTACTATCATTACAGTGATTGCACTTCATGCGAATTATCGTTTCTACGAAGCATAGAAACGAAAACAAAAACAGCGACTGAGAAAAAAGTTGAACACGGAAGTGAAGAATGTTTAAATTCAACACAATTCAAACATTCACCACATTTCAGCAACTGCTAGTACTCAGCAACACAAAGTAAAGAATGTTTTTGCAGGGGGGCAAGCCTCTCTGCACCTCCCCCACCCCTGCTACTTATATATACAAACTCCAAGATCGCACTACAGTTAGGGAAAGGGTACATTTCCCAAGCCCCACTATAGTGCGATCTACATTAAAATGTAAAAAGTCACAATAGCGAATGCTGTAGTGCATTCGCTGTTGTGCATTTCTACATTTATATGTCCATTCTTTCGATAGTACAGAATGGGGCATTTTGGACTAACGTAAATCGAACAAAGTCCGATTGCCCATTTGATAGTAAACCAGTAAAAATCTACCTCTCTGACATATGTATAGCCTTTTCTTTCTTAAATGCCATCCGTCCTGTGTGCAGCTCCAATCTTCACTAAACTTCAAGTCCCACAACTGTAGCTAAACTATGGAATCTCAACGCACTACCACTGAAATCCATTCAGAGTGCAAATTTATTTAAAACACAACTGAATGAATCTGCACCTGTACATCTCTAGGATAAATGCCACTTTTATTTTCAAACCATTTCTCTTCATTCAGAATCTTGTACCATACAACCACTCTTCACCAATACCTAAAAAGGTTTTACCATCATCTCCCAGCTATATACTTTATTTTGTGACACTGCTCACTGGCCTAGAAGTGCAGCCAGGTTAACCAGCGCTCCATCCCCTCAGCTCTTAAAGTGAACAGCAAAAAAAAACACTTTGCTATAAAAAGCTGATCAATACATTATAAGTGAACAGCTTATCACAGTTAGATCTACACCCACCCAGCTCTTTCCACTGAAGAGCCAAAAATAAATAAATAAATAAATAAATAAATAAATAAATAAATAAATAAATAAAACATGACATTCTTTCCTTCTGCTGGTGGCCAGATGCAATATAGATGGGTCTATATTGCTTCGTTAAAGTTTCAAAACTTCGAAACTGATATGGTCAGCACCATATCATATAAGTTTTGAAACATCGAACGTTTTAACTGAAATCTCTGTTAGGGAATATTTCCCTTTACTGCACTGTAGTGCGATCTCAGAGTTGGCATATTTAAGTAGCGGGGGGTGTCGGGGCACCCCCCCCACGTGGGGGGTGTAGGGGGCTTGCCCCCCTGCTTGAAACGTTAAGGTAAGTTATTTTCTTGTTTTTTTTTTTTTTTTTACATATTCAACGTTTTAAAACATTGACGATATGGTCTCAACCATATCAGATTCGATGTTTTGAAACTTTGATTATGTGATATAGATGCAGATGCATGACCTCCCCAAGCCCTAACAATTCAGGTCCTGTTTCTGTACCTTGTCCCAAACCCTCCTTCGACATAATTTCTTCTTTTAAACTGCAGCAAACAGTTGCTATAGTTTATACCCTGCCTGCACAGAGAGCTACAGTGTTCATGTTTCAGTTAAAAAAAATCTTTTTAAACTGTAGGAAACTGCTTGCTACAGTTTAGACCACATACATAGTGCTACAGCACAAATGCAGTATCAGCTTTTAAATGCTGATATTGCAATAAAGAAGGATCGGTATTGGCTGACCACCCCCCCAACACTTTTTGCATGGGGTAGTTGCCCTTCACAGCCAACCCTAGCTACATTACTGCACCCCCACCTCTATAATTCTAACATAAACTTTATGATAGCTAACCTGCTTTACACCCCACCTCTTACCTATGATATTAACATTTTCTGCCCTACACGGTTCCTTCCCTCACCTCCATTTCTTTGAATTTCTGAGCACTAATCACATAATCTATTATTTGACAAACTCACTAATGCATCTCTTCAAATGCCTCTGCTTTCATAGGAATGTAATTAATTAGCAAATGTTTGTGTAATTATTAACGTATATTATTTAATACCTGTTCATGTACATTGCCTAATGTCTGTTTAAAAATGTTTGCAATATGTTGGAGCTTTTCTCCCTGGGCCTCTCCTGAGAAGGGGTTTTTGATTAAATCCAGTTGGACAAATTCGGTAAACAAAAGCCAAATAAAAATAAAATAAAAATTACCCATTACATTAGTAAACTGCTCTACTTATCTAACAGTGCAAAGCTCATTCCTGTTTGTTAAACAGCAGGATTTGAGGCTGAAATGTGTTGCGGGCAGTTCAGAAGCAATGTTGAGGCATATGAGTTCCCTGTTCTGGAAATCTGAACAGTGTGAGGTACTTTCAGCTGAAAGACACTAAAAGCATGCATTTTGTGCTAAATACTAAAGATCTTGTAGGACCAGAGTTAGGTAGGTTGGCAATACCCAAAGAGGAGCCTTAGAAGCAGTCTGTGAGCAAATCTGAACTACAGTATAACTGCATTATTAGGACATTGAGTGAACCTGTGTCAGCCTTCCCCATGTTACAGGAAAAAGAAAGACTAGCTGACAGCCTACACTTTCTCTTGTCCCTGTAATATGTTCCACCGACTAGTTACGGGCATGTGCTGCAGTGTTGATCTCTATTAGTTTTTCTGATTTAATGGTAAGATACAGATGCCAGGAAGTTAGGCTGGATGTGTCTATACACTTTACTGTCATGGCTGCAACTGAGAAACAAGACATAACTGCCTGATGTCCTACGTGAACACTTATCCTAATGGGCACACTTAAAGCTACAGAGCACTGTGTATAACATGTGTGTGTGTGTGTGTGTGTGTGTGTGTGTGTGTGTGTGTGTGTGTGTGTGTGTGTGTGTGTGTGTGTGTGTGTGTGTGTGTGTGTGTGTGTGTGTGTGTGTGTGTGTGTGTGTGTATGTGTGTGTGTGTGTGTGTGTGTGCGTGTGTGCGTGTGTGTGTGTGTGTGTGTGTTTGCGTGTGTGTGTGTATATGTGTGTGTGTGTGTGTGTGTGTGTGTGTATGTGTGTGTGTGTGTGTGTGTGTGGGGGGGGGGGGGGGCTGTTCTGTCCCACAGACAATTTCCATTTGTGACAGTTTACTCTGATGATATCTAAATCCTATTAAAGGACAATTGCTGCCTTTCACAATAGATGACCAGTGTGCCACACCTCCTGCTAGAGGGTCATATTCTAATGAGATCAAGTTGATGATTTCACTTCTCATCTGAGGAAGAATTCCCAGTTAACAGAGTCCAGACTCTAGTTAAACCAAATGTGTAACCTCACTTCTTATGTAAAGAAGAGATGTTATTCCTAAAGGATAGTGCTAATATATTAAGACTCGGAGTGCTAGACTGTGATTCTTTCTTCCCTTGCTGCAACACAAAACATACTCTCCTCTTTGACACTATCTGTATGCTAGTGTGTCAGACAGTGTATGGATGTTTAAGTTAAAAAAATGCGAGCATGTTGGAAGACCCTTACAGATGACAGCTGTTCAGCTAATTTTACAGTATTACTTTGTGAGATATTAGTACAGTTGAATGAAATACGTGTGGTCTGCATTGCTCTGAGTATCACACATCTCTGCATTTAATTTTGATTTGAAGCTCTTTATTTAAGGTTTGATCACTTCTGTTTTGTATCTTATTCTAGTATTACATTTAAATTTCTGTTCTGTTGGAGTTTTAAGAGTTTCCCACCCACCTGCACAGTCCTTGTTGTGTTCTTAAATTTAGTGGCTTTTGAGTTGCCCACTCCTACTATAAACCTAATTTTGAACACTCCTCCCAGTTCCATCTCATCAGCTTATTCTACTGCGCAGAAAGAGATCATTTGGGAAGGTCCACCCCCTTAGTTCTTAAATTATTGTGTTTCATCCCTTCTCACTTAACCAAAAAAAATGCACTTTATTCATCTGCTTTTACTGTATTTGTGTTTCTTCCTACTTTATTACTTTATTTTGCTTTTGCTTCCTGTTCTTAAAAGTACTCAATTGCATTTATTCTGCTGCATTTATTACTGCTTGTTAGTAGCCTGATTAAATTGTAACTGTTATTCTAAGCCTTTTGGTTTAAGCACTTGGGCTTCAGACCAGTTGTTTTACATTAAGAAGGTTTGTGGTCTACACTCTTGTGGCAGGACAGGTAGCTTACATCCATCTAAGTTGGGAGCTGCTGACTGAAGGCTTAGTGTCTGCTATTCTAAAAATGTATTAGTTCTGGTTTAAGCACTTGGGCTTCAGGCCAGTTGTTTTACATTAAGAAGGTTTGTGGTCTGCACTCTTGAGCCAGGACAGGTAGCTTACATCCTTCTAAGTTGGGAGCTGCTGACTGAAGGCTTAGTGTCTGCTATTCTAATAGTGTATTAGTTCTGGTTTAAGCACTTGGGCTTCATGACAGTTATTTTTCATTAAGTAGGTTTGTGGTCTGCACGCTTGTGGGAGGAGAGGGTAGATTCTGCCCTTCTGAGCTGGGAATTTCTGGTTAAAAGCTTATTGTGCCTGCTTATTTGAATTGTTTCTTTCTGAAATTGGTGCACCTTGTTTGCTGTAGCATAGACTAGATTCAGACCTGCTGAATCTAGCTTTGTTTGTATAACTTCAGCACTAATCCAGGCCATCTTTTTTTGGAGAAGGTTCCCCTGCACCCTAGTGACAGGAGTGTGCAGTTAGATCTTGTCTGATTGAAGACTGCTGGAACAGGGCTCAGTTTTGAGCTTTTTTATTGGTTAATTGGGTAATTTGTTTAAATCAGTTTTCTCGTTTGCTACTGCTATATAAAAAAATGCACTTTATTCTTCTGCTTTTACTGTATTTGTGTTTCTTCCTACTTTATTACTTTATTTTGCTTTTGCTTCCTGTTCTTAAAAGTACTCAATTGCATTTATTCTGCTGTATTTATTACTGCTTGTTAGTAGCCTGATTAAATTGTAACTGTTATTCTAAGCCTTTTGGTTTAAGCACTTGGGCTTCAGACCAGTTGTTTTACATTAAGAAGGTTTGTGGTCTGCACTCTTGTGGCAGGACAGGTAGTTTACATCCTTCTAGTTGGGAGTTGCTGATTGAAAGCTTAGTGTCTGTTATTCTAAAAGTGTCTTAGTTCTGGTTTAAGCACTTGGGCTTCAGCCCAGTTATTTTACACTAAGAAGGTTTGTGGTATGCACTCTTGTGGGAGGAGAGGATAGATTATGCCCTTCTGAGCTGGGAATTTCTGGTTAAAGGCTTATTGTGCCTGCTTATTTGAATTGTTTCTTTCTGAAATTGGTGTGCCTTGTTTGCTGTAGCATAGACTAGATTCAGACCTGCTGAATCTAGCTTTGTATATATAACTTCAGCACTAATCCAGGCCATCTTTTTTGGAGAAGCTTCCCCTGCACCCTAGTGGCAGGAGTGTGCAGTTAGAACTTGTCTGATTGAAGACTGCTGGAACGGGGCTCCGTTTTGGGCTTTTTTATTGGTTAATTGGTTAATTTGCTTAAATTAGTTTGCTTGTTTGCTACTGTTATATTAAAAAAAACAATAAAATGCACTTTATCCATCTACTTTTACTGTAAGGCTAATTAAATACTCTTCCATTTGTTTTCTTAGCCTCTGTTAGTCTAGTCTACTTTATTAGTTTATTTTGCTTTTGCTGCCTATTCCTAAAAGTACCAAATTGCATTTATTCTGCTGCATTCATTACTGCTTGTTAGTAGCCTGATTAAATTGTAAATGTTATTCTAAGCCTTTTGGTTTAAGCACTTGGGCTTCAGGCCAGTTGTTTTACATTAAGAAAGTTTGTGTTCTGCACTCTTGTGGCAAGACACGTAGATTACATCCTTCTAAGTTGGGAGTTGATGATTGGAAAGCTTAGTGTCTGTTATTCTAAAAGTGTCTTAGTTCTGATTTAAGCACTTGGGCTTCAGGCCAGTTATTTTACATTAAGAAGGTTTGTGGTCTGCGCTCTTGTGGGAGGAGAGGGTAGATTCTGCCCTTCTGAGCTGGGAATTTCTGGTTAAAGGCTTATTGTGTCTGCTTATTTGAACTGTTTCTTTCTGAAATTGGTGCGCCTTGTTTGCTGTAGCATAGACTAGATTCAGACCTGCTGAATCTAGCTTTGTTTGTATAACTTGAGCACTAATCCAAACCATCTTTTTTTGGAGAAGGTTCTCCTGCACCCTAGTGGCAGGAGTGTGCAGCTAGAACTTGTCTGATTGAAGACTGCTGGAACAGGGCTCAGTTTTGAGCTTTTTTATTGGTTAATTTGTTTAAATCAGTTTGGTCGTTTGCTACTGTTATATTTAAAAAAAAAGTTCTAGCTTGTTTTCCCACCTTTCCTGTTACTAGAGTAGTCCAGCTACAGATTTGCTGGACTGTATTGTAGTTTCTGAGTTCCCCAGAACTTTCTGTGTTAGAGGGAAGCCTCTCAGCTTAACAGTGGGAGTGATAAGCACTACGTAACCTATCTACCACAAGAAGAGTGATTTCTAGCTCCCTTTTAACTTTCTACTTTAAAAGCCTGTGTTTGCATTGGTTTGCTTGCTGTGCAGCAGCATTAAGTTAAGGTAAACTATTACTGGTGCCAGATAGTCTGCTCTTCAATTTTTCCCTTTGATCTTGCTAGTTCTCTTCTCTCTTGCATTTAACTAGCTTATTCACCTAGCACTTCATCAGGTTTCTTGTAGCAATTATTGTAGCACACATAAGTGCCAACAGCACTAAACGTCCTATAAGGAAACAGCTCCAGTACTTATTAATAATGACCGTCCCTCCTGGCATGTCTAAAGGTCAGTTCCCTGTGCTTTCTCCTATTACTCTGGTGAAATTGGGTATTCTGAAGCAGTGTTGCAACTGCCTTTTGTACACAGACAACCCTCTCCTCTTACCTCCCAACACTCAGACTTGTGAGAGATGCACTTATCTATCCAAACTGGAAGACATGCAGTCTCTAACCAAGACCGTAATAGCTGGCCAAGAGGAGAATGTCAACACCTGCACCACACCACATGGAACACATAGCCCTCCAGAACACCCACCATCACAGCTCCCACAAACCACACACCCGCCTTTGCGGAAGCTCTCAGTAGAAATCTACCCAAACAACCGAGACCTCCAAATCAGAAATGCACTCGACCACCACAACACAACACAACATAAGTCACAAGACACATAGCTCACCTACACAGTGTGCCCCTCAACCTAAGCCCCTAAGGCAAAACAGCTAATCATAGGTGACTCGATAGTGAGGCATACTGATGTTCTATTCACTAGGTTGAATAAGGAGAAGGTAACAGTTAGCTGTCTGTCGGGTGCCAGGATCCGACACATAACACACACACTTAGGTCACTCCACAACAAGTACAAGTATGACTCTCTCACTGTCCATGTGGGTGTGAATGACCGGAGATGTACCTCCATGGACTACATGAAAAGAGACATGGAGGAGCTCTCGGATTATGTGGCCAGGCAGGTATGACCCTAGCCCTGAGTAGCATCCTACCATCACCCAGAATGATACTGCAGTACAAGCAGAAAATGATTGACTTCAACAATTGGCTAAGTTTCTGGTGTCATTCTAAGGGGATCCAGTATCTGTCTGCTTGGGATAACATGATTGACAGACCTCAATGCTTTGCCAGAGATGGCCTGCATCTGTCACTCCCTAGGTTTCCGGATACTGGCTAAGGCTCTTGCTACCCCTATAGTACCTTTTTTAGGCACTGTTCCAAAGACCAAATTACCACCATAACAGCTATAAATAAATGCAGTCTGAGGGTCATGCTGCTCAACGATAGAAGTCTAAATCTCAAGATGCACTCTCTCAAAGCACTCCTCAAAATGGAGAACATCGACATTTGTGCTGTAACAGAGACCTGGTTTAAAGCAGCAGAAAGCACCCCTGCACTACCAGGCTATAACTCATTCCACACCTTTCGGCCCCAGAAAATGGACCAAAGCTCCAAAGGTGGTGGCATCTCCATATTCATAAAGGATATGCACACCTCCAGACTAGTAGCCCAGCATAACGCATCGGAGATACTTCAGGTACAACTAACAGTGGTTAAGACAGCGATTCAGGTTGTAGCCTGCTATAGGTCCCCAGCCATATCCCAAGACTCTCATTCCATGTTCCTAAGCATTCTGGAAACTATTAGGGTCCACCCAACACTCTTATACTGGGTGACTTCAACTACCCCTCCATCAACTGGGAAAACTACTCATGCACCAATACACTTCCCCAATGCTTCCTGGAATAAATTAATTCCAATGCGCTGGACCAGCTCATTCTTACCCCCACTACAGGAAGCAACATCCTTGACCTGGTTATTACTAACATGGACGACCATTGCTCAACACCAATAGTCAATTCCTTCCTGGTTAGATCTGACAACAAACTAATTACCATGGAAATCCACATCTCACCCACACCACCAGCAAAGGTAACCACCATCAAACCCAGAGCTGTTGGACATACTACACTTAAAGCAATTCCAATCCCTCAGAGACACACTCTCCAGGGATCTAAACCTTGTCCTCACAATGAACAAAACATGCTGGAGGGATAGGTTCCTGACCCAGAGACTCCCCAGACTCTGGAATAGACTGCCCATACATGTCAAGCAGAGCACCTCTTTGGCCCTCTTAAAAAAAACCTTGATGATTGGATAGGAGATAGGAAATTCACCCTGGGGATTGTGTCAGTTGCCCTGCTAGATAGGGGTCCAGGGAAGTAAATACTGTGGGAAGAAATAGCCAGGAAATTGTTATGGCTAGGCTTGTATAGGCCCTAGGGCCGATAGCCTAGTACCAACCTATGAACCTATGAAAAACTTTTCCAAAGCAGATTTTGGGCTCCTAAAAACAGAGGTGGCTAACTTCACGGCACCCATGCAAATGGAAAATAGGTGCATGCCTGCTAAATCATACACCAATGCACTGTACGAACATGTAGATAAATGCATGAAACTACCCATACCCAACAGATTCAAGACACTCTCCTCCAAAAAACAGAAGCCAATCTGGTGGTCCCCTGCCATTAACAAACTTTACAACAGATGGAAGAAACTGTTGCAGAAAAAGGTGAAGTCCCAAGACTGGAAAAACTCTCTTATTAGCCTCAACAGAAAGCTGAGATCCCTCATCAAAACCTCTAAAGCTAGCTATGAAGGCAGAATTGCGACAGACACTAAAAACAACCACAAAGCCTTTTACAGTTATATCGAGAATTGCCATGGCAATACCCAGATTTTCTCTGAGTTACTGTACAATGGTGCCTCCTATATTGAGCCAACAGATATTGCCAACATACTGGCCGACAGATTCAGTGCCAACTTTACCCCTCCCCCCCAAAGGACCAATCACAATACCGGAAGAATGCCAGGCATCCAGCATTACTGCAGCAGAGGTTAAAGCTACATTGTCCAAGGCCAAGAATACAGCTTCCATGGGACCCGACAATATCCCTGGCTGTGTTCTACATGAACTACAAAGTGAACTGGCACCACACCTGTGTGCCTTGTTCAGTCACAGCCTCTCCTCAGGCTTTGTCCCTATAGAAAGGCGCACTGCTGCAGTCATCCCCCTCCATAAATGGGGAGCGACGACAGACTCTGGGAAATATCACCCCATTAACCTGATGAGTCTGATATGTAAGGCTATGGAGCACATCATCATGGACCTAATTAACAAGGATATAGGGAATCCCCAAATTCTGGATCCCACACAATTTTGTTTTATGAAGGGTAGATTATGCCTGCTCAACCTGGTTGACTTCTTTGAGTCAGTCACCAGAGCTGTGGATGAGGGCAAGGCAGTTCATACCGCCTACCTCGATCTGGCCAAGACCTTTGATACCATTCCCCACTCAGGAATTATTGATAGACTCACCAAACTAGGCATCAACCCCTATATCACTAGGTGGGTTTCAAACTGGCTCACAGATAGAACCTACAGTGTGAAAGTAGCAGACTGCAAATCAGACTGCTGACCAGTCACGAGTGGAGTCCCACAGGGATCAGTCTTGGGTCCTCTCCTGTTTGGCATCTACTTCTCAGAAGTCCAGGCCAACACGGAGGGACTCTGACTGACCAAGTTCACCGATAATTGCAAGCTGGGAGCCATTATTAACTCCCCGAGTGATGTAGACATCCTACAGAAAGGCATCACTGAGACCAACGACCGGTGTTGAAACCATGGCCTTAAGCTTAATGCCAAAAAATGCGTTGTCATTCCCTTTGGGAAAAACTCAATTCCCACTAATTACCACATTGATGGTAGCCCACTGAACACTGAAGGTGTTATAAGAGATCTGGGGACATAGGTTGACAGCAACTTCTCCTTCGACCACCACATTGCCACTGTGGTCGGAAAGTCCTTCTATGTGGCACATCTCATTACCAGGGGTTTTGCATCCAGGAAGAAAGAGGTCATCATCTGTCTCTACTCTTCCCTCATTAGACCAATCATTGAGTATAATGCCCCATTTAGCATGTACCTCACTAAACACCTGCAACAGCTTGACAGGCCACAAAAGTACCTCACAAAGAGGATCCTAGGCCTTAAACACATGCCCTACATGAACAGACTCAAAAAACTTCAGCTTTTCTCTGTCTCATATCATCTATTAAGAGGTGATCTCTGCTTGACTTTCAAAGCCATGTCTGACCCAGCCCTGTTAGAAATGTTACATCTAAAGAAATCCCGATCCCTCCGCACCACACACTCCAGAGACCTCAACCTCATTACCACAATCAACAGAACATGCTGGAGGGACAGGTTCATAACCCAGAGACTGCCCATGTTTTGGAATAGACTTCCCATACATGTCAAGCAGAGCACCCCACTGGCCTTTTCAAGAGAAATCTTGATGAGTGGATGGGAAATAGAAAGTTCACCCCAGGGATCACTCCAGTGGCTCCACTTGATAGAGGCACCGGGAACTAATGACGGCGTGATGCCAGGGCACTTCTATGGGCTAGGTTTGTAAAGGCTCCAGGACCATTGGTCTAGTACACACATATGAACCTATGAACCTCTAACATGCTAAGTAAATCTTATGGCATTCTAGTTTGCAACTATAAAGTGCTATATTCATTTCATAAAATAAATACACCAGGCATTATTGTTTCAAATCAATGCAAAAGTGTAACAAGAAAAGGCAAGGCAGTCCCCTACTCCTCATTCATGACATCTAAAAGTTTTAGGATTTCATATCTGTTGTATGTGGACTCTGCTTCACTGAGATGGTGATGCTGGTGTTGCTACACTGCAGTTCACTGCTGAATATATCTGTGTTTCCACATAGATTATCAGCAATGTATTTGTCCTGTTCGATTCTCAGCTAGAGCGTCTTCTGTGTGGAGACATGCGTGAATGTGCATCCCTTCGTTGAAGGTTGTGCATCAGGGCTGGCAACTTGGCACGTAAAACTCTACTGCCAATAGCGGACCGGAGTTATGCTGTGGCGACCCCTAACTGGGAAAAGCCGAAAGATACAACAATTATCAGCAATGTATTTAATGCTTATGTCACCCAATCAATGTATCTATTCAATGCAGAAATGCAGTTTATTTACATTGCCATTGCTGTAGTCACAGACTGATCATCTGGTTGCTAAATCAACTTTATGCACATCTTGCCACAGTTTTCCATGTTTACTTCTCTTACAAATAATCTTAGGATATCTTAAACATTAAAGGGCAGAGTTTCATTTATGAGCTGCCACTCATACAGAAATTTCTGATTCAGCATTTCTGCATAATCATTTTAGATGGAGTTCAGAGCTATATTTTAAAACTGGATGATTCATATAAAATCTCTTTTATTTCTTGTTGAAAATTGGGGTCAAACATTATGCAGTAATTCTTACCTCATTTCTCCTGCAAGTTTCACATTTAAATGTATCCCAGAACTGTAAAAATAGAAAGACTCAAAACATACTTATATCCCCTAACTCTTGAAAAGACAATTTTGCATGAACATGATTTAGTTGCGGTATACACCATGAATCCCACTGTTCTGTGTTTCAGGGGAATATTATTTTCCAACTATATAGAATAAACATGAATACACATCACCCCCTGCTGCAAATGGAAGGTAATGCAGAACTTGTGCCAAATTGCTGTTTGATTTTCTTTTATCCATTTATAGACTAGATATATTGGTAAATCTGTTTCAGAGGTGGCAGTCTTATTGGTAATTAAGAAAAATAATGTTTTTCTAGTTATATACAGCACTCAGTATATAATGAAAGTTTCTTAATGGAAAATGTGCTACATGTAGTAATAAAGAGAATCTGACTCTGTGATAAATTTGTAGTGCATTATATTGCAATAAACTGCAGAGTAAAAGCCTTTTACTTCAACTTTACCAAATTTGGGATGAGGAAGAAGCTGTGACAATGTTTATGTTTTGTTTGCTTTTGCATGCAGGTTGCTGCCCTTTTGGGTTTGAAGCATTATAGGATGCAACATTATAATTCAACATCTTTTGGTCAGTATTTCATTTTGTGTAACAGGTCATGAGGGACTTCTACTCCTTTGCTTCACTGTTTGCACTCTTTCTAAGCAATGCAATTATAGTAATATCCTGTGCTGGTCCTAGAATTTTAGGGATCCATGGGGAATTAATTATTTCAAATGTCTGTACCAGGATCAAAGAAACAATGAGACCCTCATCCTGGCTGACATTTGCCCAGAATGGCTGACTTTTGACTCTTATTATTTAATTTTCATTACATTAAGTGTACCCAGCAGCACATTTACATTTGAAGCATTTGCACTTATATTTTACTTTAAGGATGTTATTCTCGTTATGTTTAGTGCTGTTAAACTACATTGTATGGTGTGCAGAAGGTGGCACACAGACTTTTATTTTTCTTGAACTTGTAAGAAGACACGAGAGAAGCTGCTACAGCCTGGGACTGGCCATTAATAGAAGAATCAATAGTATGATTTCCTGTGGCCAAAAATGATGAAAAGTACAGCTGTATAAGTAAACTTAGCATAACAGTAGATGTTTGAATGATCACTGCTACAGTAGCCCTAGCTATGTGTGTTATATCCTGCCAAGGATATAACAGTCCACTAGTTTTCTCTCTCTCTCTGTATATACATATACATACATATATTTGTATACAAACACACACACACACACACACACACACACACACACACACACACACACACACACACACACACACACACACACATACAGATACATATATAAGCCTCCCGCACCACCTTGCTAATACCTGCTAACTTTAACCCTAACCTTACACCTCTCCCTAGCATAGCCCTGCATGTTACCTTACCAAAACCCTTACTGTAATACTACCACCACACAAGATGGGCACAGAGACAGACCACATGCACAAATGCGCATGAACAACACAAATTCTAGTACCTTACCTAGCCCTGACCCTAGGTCACAAACACTCACAAAACTAACTCTATCCCCTTTCCTAACCCTTAAACTGCATAGTATTGCACTCATATTTTTAAACCCTAATGTCAAAACTTTCAGTTTATCCAAGAATTTTGGCATTAACAAAAGAAACCCCATTTACTTGTAATACCAACCCTGCTCCCTTCGGCAAAACCACAGTTCAACCAACTCGACATTCTGCAAACGCAGCATTTGACCAGCTTCACAATGATAGCACAAATTTGATGAAATGGAAAGCTGACTACCTCACTTGGAAACATGTGAGTGTGTGTGTGTATGTATAAATATATATATATATAGATCTACTTCGAAATCTCAAAATGCCAGAATGCCGACAGCCATATGACCGACATTCGGAATCTCAACATTTCGAGTACATCCATAGAAAGGAAAATGAAATTTCCTTTAAACTGCTAGCAGGGGGGCTACACCCACCTGCACCCCCCGTGGGGGGCTCCACACCCCCCATAACTTTAATATACCAACTCCGAGATCACACTACAGTGCAGGAATGGAAATCTTTCCATTCCGCACTATAGTGAGATGCCAGTTTCACATTGTCGGTTTTCCGAATGTCGGCCATATGGCATTCTGGAATTTCAGCATTGTGAATGGGACCCATATATATATATATATATATATATATATATATATATATATATATATATATATATATAAAAACACACACACACACACACACACACACACACACACACACACACACACACACACACACACACACACACTAATTAGAACTGAATTGCTATCTGTTGCCATACTAATTTCACAACTACAGGAATACACCTGCTTTAAACTCAGTCAAAAAAGACATTTAAATGTTAATGCTCAAATAGGGTGAGTGGTAATAGGAATTTCAGCAATGCCTCAAGTGATGCTGCAAAAAAATAAATAAATAAAAAATAAAAGTAAATTATTTACTCCATGAGGTTAATTCCCAATAAACAAAACACTGGAAAGATATTTAGCAGTCATTTGCTGGACTTGCATTTAAATGTATGACTGTGGTTTATCAGTTATTATACAATGACTGCCGATTAGTATTCCAAACTGTGCACGCTGGTCAACCAGCGTGCCCGTTGTAAATCCGACATATACTAATGGAAAAAGGTATGGTCACCCAGACTTTTTCCATTAGTATAAGTCTTGATTTTTGTTTTTGTTTATGTTAGGTAGCAACAGAGAACGGAAGATTGCTGTAATCTCACTATGTTATACATTTAACATAGCGAGATATCTTAAAAAAAGCAATGGAGATCTTCCTTTCTCTGTTTCTTTTTTTAAAGATATCTCGCTATGTTAAACTCTTTTAACATAGCGAGACAGCTTTATAAAAGCAAAGGAGATCTTCCTTTCTCCGTTGCTTCCTCTACACAGCTCTAATGTACTGCATATGCATATGCATGCATACGCATGCGCAGTACATCAGAAAAAGCCCCAGGATGGCGGAGAACCACAGAAGGGCACCACACAGGTATTATACAAAGGCATTATTTAAGAAAAGTAAGTATTTTTTTCTTAAATAATGTCATTGTATAATAGCAATAACCCACGTCTGGGTGTGGGTAATGCTAGATTTACCCACGGTTGTCTTTGTTTCGCCCTCGTGACCAAACCACACCAACCGTGGGTAAATCTAGCATTACCCATACCCAGACATGGGTTATTGCTTAATGAGTTACTATCTAACTTACATCCATCAGCTAACATATATTGACCAATGACATTATTACTACTTCAAACTTGTAGTGCTTAGTTAATAACAACAATACATGCTGGAAACATATAAAATGAAGGAAAAAATTAATTCTAAGTTGAGAAAGTGTATTAATCCTTAAAGATACTTGAGGCAAACTTTTATAGATGCAGACTTGATCACATTTTCTGCTGTGCATTGATATGTGGTTATTTCAATTTAAATTCTTAGCTATTTGCTTGCCAATACAGCATTCCTGTTGTAGTGGAGTTCACACAGTAACCCGATTTTGACTACACTTTGTTGAAACTGGAGACCAATGATGCTAGAACTGTTGCTCTGATGTTGTCGGTCTTCATCTATTCTTGACTGATGGATTATGTTTCTGATCCTGTGAACCAATCTAGCCATTATATAGCTTGCTTCAGTCAAAAAACTCTTGAGCTAATAGTCTACCCAGAATGCCCCTCTCTACATTACCTCAGATCTGGTTTACTGGTCTTATAGAAAGAAGCATGAGCCAACTCTCTCTTGCAGTTAAATATATTTTTGAAATTATACAGTTTTCTCAACTTCCTGTTTTATTTCTAGCTATTGCAAGTACTTTCCAAACTTTTTGTCTACCCCTTCTTATTGTGTGAGTGTTTCATTCCCTTAACCAAGTACCTCTTGGTATTTCTTGCCTACCATAATAGGTAGTTTCCCCTCTTTTTCTCTTACTTACTGATAGATAATATTTCCTACCTTCATTGGTAGGATCCTTTCTTCTGTCTGTGAGTGATTGTGTTTTCTCTATCTTTCTCTGAACTTCTGTCTTTTTCTAATGTAATGGCAGATAAGTCAAAATCTACCACTGGTTTCAGGCAGTGCCAGGAGTGCAGCAGGAAAATGCTGAACTCTGATGGTCATGATAAATGTGCATACTGTTTGGGTGCTCCACATCTAGATATAGAATGTCCTGTCTGCCAGGGCTTCAGCACTAGAGCCCTGGTAGAATGTAGAAATAAACTTATTCTTAAAGGGCTCCTCAAGGCACACTTTGAAGATGTGTTGTCCAAGGCTGACCAGTCTCCAAAGGCCTCTGGCTCAAAATCTATTCATTCGGTGTCAACATCTCCATTGACATCAACATCAAAAAAACATAAATACCCTTCTGCTGGTTTCTCTTCAGAACCGAGATCAAAGGTTCCAGAAATTTTGGAATGGACTAAGTCCTCGGCACCAACCACTACCTCAGTGTCATCAACACCAAGCACGACACAGGCACCAGTAACAACTCCAGCATTGGCACATGCATTTATAGTTGCCATGTCAGTACTTACATCTCCTGCTGCTTTGCAGCTCCAACCTTCTGCCTCATTTCCAAAAGTGAGACTTGTTATGCACCTAGGACGAGATATTCCCCATCAATCAACCCTTTTTTGTGTCAACTCCCTAGCTCATTTATACAGAGGCCAGAATCTCCCTCTGGATTGTTTGTTTGCTCCACCAGGAGTTTTTCAGAACTTGACATAGTGAGGATGGTGGATCAGCTTCTAACAGCTAGCTGTCTTCCCCCTTCTTCTTCTCAGCCCCCACTCCCTCCTGGAGCAGGGGAGTTCTCCCCCAGTACTTCTACATATATTCCTCCTCTGACCTCCTCAGAGGCTTCAGAGCTGTCGACTCCAACCACACAGACTCCAGTGGTCTTGGTGCCAACAACATGTTTGTCTTCGGTTCCGGGCACGGCACTGACTGTCTTGGTGCCATCAGAACTGATGGGTCCCTGGGCTCGGTCCTCCACCGTTGAGTCTGGAAGGTTTGAGTCTACTCCTGTTTTTCATTCTGAGCTGACCTTACCACTTTGGGCTACACCAACTGGGGGCATTTCTTTGGCTCCGGCATTGGAAGTAGGTCTCTTGGGGTGAGGTGTGACCCCAGTTCCAAGTTTGTCTGCCTCAGTTCTAGGATCCCATCCCTCCTCAAGGGGGGCCTGCCTTTCAAGTTATGGAGAGAGCTTTGGCCATTGCTACTTCCCAGGTGGCTCCTGTGTTACCGGAGTCTCACCCCCGACCCCTGCTTTCCCGGAGCTTATACCAATCTTTGTACCTGGTCATCAAGAGAGAGAGCTCCCTCAGAAGAAATTGTGTAAGAGGAAACACCAAGAGTCTGTCACCGAGGACACAGATTTTGATGAGGGACATACCTCCCAACCATACCGAATTACTAGTTTTTTACTGAGTTTTGAGATCCAAATAATGGGGTGCCATGATTCCCAAGTGGCACCCCTTCAGTTCTGATCTTTTCCCAGCTTTCTTAAAATTTGTTTTCTTTCACTTTTTGAGCTGACGTCATCACATGTGCGATGACATCAGCTCCATCTAGTGCTTATTTCTCGTGAACAGATTTCTGCAACTACTGTGTGTGTGTGTGTGTGTGTGTGTGTGTGTGTGTGTGTGTAAAAATGCCCCCAGGGAATACAACTGGTGGCTAGAGGTACTCAGGCTCAAAACCTGTACCTTGGGTACAAGGTAAAAAGAGCCTAAAGTCCCTAGCCACCACCACTTGTGAATTTATGCCTCATATTTTTGTTCGGTTCCTCATTAAATCTTTGTTTTTTTTTCAGGATTTTTGTGGAAAATCACTGAAGAATTGAATTCACTAAATAATGACAAGCATTTGAATTTCAGACTTCATATTCTTCAGAAAATAAATGGTAACACAAATCCTTTTATTCTAGCAATTTTCTAAGTTTATAAGATCAGTATTTGGAATATGACCCTATTCTGGGGCTGTATTCCCCCATTATTAGCTTTGTCTAGGTTTTTTGTGCTATGAGATTGAGAGCTATGGTGAGAAGTGAGAACTGAATTCTGTATTCCCCCCATTACTGGCTTTGTCCAGGTTTTTTGTGCTAAGAGGTTGAGAGCTATGATGAGAAGTGAGAACTGAATTCACTAAATGATAGCCATTTAAGTTTCAGTCTTCCTATCTTTCAGGAAACTGCTGATTTGGCATAGTGGTATGCTTCTCTGACTATAGTGCACAGGGTCCTGGGTTCAAGACTTGGCAATGAAATGCATTGTGGTAACACAACACTTTATTCTATCAACTTTCCAAAATTACACAAGCAATGTTTAAAATGTGTCCCTGGTTTTTGGCCTTTTGTCTCCTCACCTCCCCAAAAAAAACTGAAACTGAAAATAAGTGCGAGAAGCTGTGCAAAATGCATATGGCTTACACTACTGTCATTCTATTTATATATATGTGTGTGTGTGTGTGTGTGTGTGTGTGTGTGTGTGTGTGTGTGTGTGTGTGTGTGTGTGTGTGTATATATATATATATATATATATATATATATATATATATAGTGTGTGTGTGTGTGTGTAAGTAGATTTTTATGATGGAATGTTCTGAACTGGGCAGTTTTGTTATTATTGATTCATGCATTTTGTTTCATTGCCTACTGGAAAAATGTTCAAACAATAAATTCAAAAATTGTGCTCTAACTTAAGTCTAAAAACTGTGCTGTATTATACAAGGAATATAATTTAATAAAGTCAGGAAGGTGTATCAAAGAATGCATGTATGTTTCTTGTTTTGTGTGCAAGGGGCCTATGATTTGAAAACAGCCCAAAGGTAATCTTTATCCACTACTGGCCAGATGCATTTTCTTTGGATGTGGTGTGGGTTTCAATGATGTTTCAATGAATGTGAGTTGTTTTAATGCCAATTCTATTTTCATTGTGATAAAAAGCAGGAAAGAACACCACTCTGGACACAATTCAAATGTAAGATTAGCGCTTTCGTTTATCCTTAATCAATAAACTTCTTCAGACAAAAATACAAGGGAAATGACATATTTAAATACAAAAAATAGGATGACATCACTTCCTATCCTTAAAACTTTAAACAGTTACACAAAAAATTATTATTATTTCATTTAAAAATAAAAACCAAATGTTACAAAAATTCATAAAATAATGTTGTTATTCATTAACTCCCAGTTGTAAAAACAACTGGAAGCCTAACGAAACAAAGCTTTCATTTTCAACAAACTCATGATGGAGACAGTCTCATTCAAGCCAGGAGATACTGAAGCGTTTAATTTTAATTGCCACATTATTTCTCTTTCTTCTAGTAATAATGAAATGGGGCCCCCTCTCCCATTCTCATGAATTTTATCTATCACTAGAAACTGAAATGAGTGATCTGGAAAGGTTGACACATGTCTTGCTAAAGCATTTAATGTATTATTTCTAGAAATAGCATAGACATGTTCATAGATCCTATTTTTGAGGGCCCTGTCAGTCTTTCCTATATAATATAATTGGCAATTATGACATAATGCAGCGTAAACTACCCCTTTACTATTACAGTTAAACTTGCCCTTAATAGCAAAAATATTCCCATTAATTTCAACTTTTTTTGTCACTAAAATGTGTTTGCACATATTACAAATTCCACACTTTGACATTCCACAGTGTGGCATATAATCAACTAATTTCTCCATTTCTATAATATTCTTTAAATTCCTTCCTTTCCTAAAGGTAATAATTGGTCTTGTACCCAGGCATTCCTTCAATGGACCATTATCTGCAATAAATGACCAATTTTTAGTAATAATATTCCTAATAATATTTGCATCCATGGAAAAAGTTGTTATAAAATTCATGCCTATAAAATCCTTGACATTTGTTTCATTATCATACAAAGCAGGACACATATTGCCCAGATGTCCAACCTCATTAAAATGTCCATCTAATTCATCCTCAATACTAACTGTTATATGTCCCAAAATTGGTGAAAAAGAACCTTGCATTCTCTTATTTGGGACCTCTTTTACCAAATCATTAATTAGTAAATGAGGATATCCTCTCTTGAGAATCATTTGTTTTAATAAATTACACTCATCCACAAAATCATCCTCCAGTGTACACTTTCTAGCTGCCCTGACTAATTGTCCTTTTACCACTTCTCATTTTTGATGTGGGGGATGGCAGCTAGAAAAATGGAGGAATGAGTTAGAGTAACTCTCTTTACGATGTACTTTCGATGTAAATGATCTCAACCCATAATTTTTACTTAACATGATATCCAAAAATGCAATGGAGTCAACTTGGAATTCATAAGTGAATTCCAAAAAACTGGTAGTGTTGTTCATCATTGATATTAGGGAAATAGCAGACTCTCTATCTCCATTCCATAAGACAAAAATATCATCTAGGTAACGTGTGTACCAGGATGCTTTATTCTTGAACAAGGAATTTTGAAATAGAAATCTCCTTTCCCATGCTGCCATGACAATATTGGCGAAAGTACCCCCACATGGTGACCCCATTGCTATTCCAGTTTTTTGTAAGTAAAAATTATCATTAAATATAAAGTAATTGTTTTTTAACACAATTTCCAATAAATAAACAAGGACATCAATTTCATCCCCTGCCATTCCTTCATCCAGTAAGAAATCTCTTACCCATTCACATCCAATATCATGTGGTATACAGGTGTATAGATCTCTAACATCAATAGTTAGAAAATTAAGATCTTTATTGAATGGGATTTTATTTATACCTTCAAGGAATGCCCAAGAGTCTTTACAAATCTGGCCCTGTACCTTAAGAGAGCTTTTTAATTTACAATCAATATACTTAGCACACCCATATGTTATCGATTGTCGTCCATCTATTATAGGTCTAAAAGGGGGTGTCTCCAAACACTTATGGATTTTTGGTAAACAAAACATTTTAGGTGTTAATGGATATGCCATGTTTAAATAGTTGACAACGTCCATATCAATTCTATTCTCCATGAATAAATCATTGATGAAGCCTTTAATACGACGATATGCTCCATTGACTTCATTCAGAGAAACTTTTATATAAGCTGGACTATCTAATAATTTGTTGACTTTAGTTACATAATCGTCCATACTAAAAAGACCAAACCCCCTCCCTTATCTGGTTTACAGATGCGAACATCTGCATATTTCAGGGTGTCTAGGATGTCCTTTTCTAGCTCAGAAAGGTTACTGTTCATACCACCTGATCTATATTTTGATTGGGTTAAACATCTGATGTCATTTTCACAAATTTTTTCATACAGCAATATACTTGGATGTAATGGTGGATTAAAAACACTGGCTACTCGGAAGTCACTCACCAGACTCTCCATGTTATTGAACATGACTTTTAAGTTTAATTTTCTGGTAAATAACTTGAGATCCACCAGCGTTCTACCTATATTACTTCTACATGTAGGAACAAATGTCAAGCCTTTAGCTAATACATCAGCAAATGCTTTATCAAGTGTAAAGTCTGAATAATTATAGACCTTAAAATCACCCGTGGAATTATAGACAATGTTTAAATTACTGTCAATAATCATATTTACATCAAATATTTCAGGACCGGGGGAGAGATTTATCATCTCTTCCTGTTGTTCTGATTCTTCCTCTTTTTCTGATTCTGATATCTGGGGACTTGATGTTGAACAGTCCTGTTCCCCCCAGATTGAAAAAAATTATTATTGTGATTAGAATTGCTATTACCGTGGTTACCATTGATGTTATTGCTATTGTTATTACTACCCCTCCCAGCAATTCTTTCACTTCTTCTTACTGGGGAGTGTACCCCACCCCCAATTTCAACCTGGTCAATTAATTGACTAGATGTCTCAGAAAGGAACCCACCATCCAAACAACTTGAAGCATTGTTATCATTATTGTACATATTCAGTGCATTATTATTCACCCCAGTATTGACTTTAGGTAACGGATAAGCATTACCTTTACTATAAGCCAAAGAATCTCTATTCAGTTTCTTGACTTTATTTTCCCGCACTTTAATCAGTGCATTGTCAATACTGGTGAAAATACGCAAAAAATCAAATCTGTATCTTTCAAAGTCTTTATCAGATCTTATTGTGTTGTCCAAAATGGACAGTTCATTCTGTAACAATGCAATTTGTTCATCATAATTTTTAAGTAAATAGTCAATAAATTCAAGTCCTTGTTTATCAAAAAGTCCAAGTAAGTCCTTGTGAAATTCTGAATGCATTACCAGTCCATTCGGAAAACGCCATTGCCTTAAGCCTTTAGGAACATGTTTCCTTGAACTACATTCCTTTAAATACTGAATTTCAACTTGTAATTTTTTAAACTTAAACAATTTTAGGTCAAACACTTTCAAATTATTGGCCAGTGTATTAATTTCAACAGTTTCACCATAATAGGTGCATCCAGTCCTACGTTATTGAAAATACTGTTAGGCTCTTTTAACCAGTCATTTAACGTAGGAATGGAAGAAAAAGTACCTGTATTATTATTCGAAATGTTTGTAGCCCCATTCACAGGCCTCGTGAAAGGTAACTGGTTATTTCTGCTGTTTTCATTATCTCCGTTTCCTCCATTATCCACCCGAATGG
This sequence comes from Protopterus annectens, assembly GCF_019279795.1. Classification (NCBI taxonomy): domain Eukaryota; kingdom Metazoa; phylum Chordata; order Ceratodontiformes; family Protopteridae; genus Protopterus; species Protopterus annectens. The sequence goes on from NC_056751.1 coordinate 634,626,511, forward strand.
CGGTGGGTACACCAAGAGTACCCCCTCCCCGATCATTCGATCCTAGGGACCTTCCTGAGTTTACAAGAAGCTGGTGAGTTGAACCATTTCGCAACGCTTCATTAGCGCCATCGCCTGACGCTTCATTCCGGTTTGTGATGCTACTCCCACTCAAAACCCCAGCAACCTGGCTTGCTAAGGAATCCACACGTTGAGTGAGAAGCTCAGTGAGAGCAGTTAATTTTCCCATCGCAGCAGATTCACTGGCATTCAAATCCAAAATGCCCCTATCAGGGGAATCTGCAGTTTCAAACAAGACTTGTGTTCCAGATGCATTGTAAATTCCAAAAAACAACTCGAAAATAAAACAAAACACCAAACGCAGTAAAAAGCAGGAAAGAACACCACTCTGGACACAATTCAAATGTAAGATTAGTGCTTTCGTTTATCCTTAATCAATAAACTTCTTCAGACAAAAAGACAAGGGAAATGACATATTTAAATACAAAAAATAGGATGACATCACTTCCTATCCTCAAAACTTTAAACAGTTACACAAAAAATTATTATTATTTCATTTAAAAATAAAAAATAAAAAAATGAATGAGACTGTCTCCATCATGAGTTTGTTGAAAATGAAAGCTTTGTTTCGTTAGGCTTCCAGTTGTTTTTACAACTGGGAGTTAATGAATAACAACATTATTTTATGAATTTTTGTAACATTTGGTTTATTTTTAAATGAAATAATAATAATTTTTTGTGTAACTGTTTAAAGTTTTAAGGATAGGAAGTGATGTCATCCTATTTTTTGTATTTAAATATGTCATTTCCCTTGTATTTTTGTCTGAAGAAGTTTATTGATTAAGGATAAACGAAAGCGCTAATCTTACATTTGAATTGTGTCCAGAGTGGTGTTCTTTCCTGCTTTTTACTGCGTTTGGTGTTTTGTTTTACTTTCGAGTTGTTTTTTGGAATTTACATGGCATCTGGAACACAAGTCTTGTTTGAAACTGCAGATTCCCCTGATAGGGGCATTTTGGATTCGAATGCCAGTGAATCTGCTGCGATGGGAAAATTAACATGGCATATCCATTAACACCTAAAATGTTTTGTTTACCAAAAATCCATAAGTGTTTGGAGACACCCCCCTTTAGACCTATAATGGATGACAATCAATAACATATGGGTGTGCTAAGTATATTGATTGTAAATTAAAAAGCTCTCTTAAGGTACAGAGCCAGATTTGTAAAGACTCTTGGGCATTCCTTGAAGTTATAAATAAAATCCTATTCAATAAAGATCTTAATTTTCTAACTATTGATGTTAGAGATCTATACACCTGTATACCACATGATATTGGATGTGAATGGGTAAGAGATTTCTTACTGGATGAAGGAATGGCAGGGGATGAAATTGATGTCCTTGTTTATTTATTGGAAATTGTGTTAAAAAACAATTACTTTATATTTAATGATAATTTTTACTTGCAAAAAACTGGAATAGCAATGGGGTCACCATGTGGGGGTACTTTCGTCAATATTGTCATGGCAGCATGGGAAAGGAGATTTCTATTTCAAAATTCCTTGTTCAAGAATAAAGCATCCTGGAACACACGTTACCTAGATGATATTTTTGTCTTATGGAATGGAGATAGAGAGTCTGCTATTTCCCTAATATCAATGATGAACAACACTACCAGTTTTTTGGAATTCACTTATGAATTCCAAGTTGACTCCATTGCATTTTGGGATATCATGTTGAGTAAAAATTATGGGTTGAGATCATTTACATCGAAAGTACATCGTAAAGAGAGTTACTCTTACTCATTCCTCCATTTTTCTAGCTGCCATCCCCCACATCAAAAACGAGGAGTGATAAAAGGACAATTAGTCAGGGCAGCTAGAATGTGTGCACTGGAGGATGATGTTGTGGGCAAGTGTAATTTATTAAAACAAATGATTCTCAAGAGAGGATATCCTCATTTACTAATTAATGATTTGGTAAAAGAGGTCTCAAATAAGAGAATGCAAGGTTCTTTTTCACCAATTTTGGGACATATAACAGTTAGTATTGAGGATGAATTAGAGGGACATTTTAATGAGGTTGGACATCTGGACAATATGTGTCCTGCTTTGTATGATAATGAAACAAATGTCAAGGATTTTATAGGCATGAATTTTATAACAACTTTTTCCATGGATGCAAATATTATTAGGAATATTATTACTAAAAATTGGTCATTTATTGCAGATAATGGTCCATTGAAGGAATGCCTGGGTACAAGACCAATTATTACCTTTAGGAAAGGAAGGAATTTAAAGAATATTATAGAAATGGAGGAATTAGTTGATTATATGCCACACTGTGGAATGTCAAAGTGTGGAACTTTTAATATGTGCAAACACATTTTAGTGACAAAAAAAGTTGAAATTAATGGGAATATTTTTGCTATTAAGGGCATAAGGGCAAGTTTAACTGTAATAGTAAAGGGGTAGTTTACGCTGCATTATGTCGTAATTGCCAATCATATTATATAGGAAAGACTGACAGGGCCCTCAAAAATAGGATATATGAACATGTCTATGCTATTTCTAGAAATAATACATTAAATGCTTTAGCAAGACATGTGTCATCCTTTCCAGATCACTCATTTCAGTTTCTAGTGATAGATAAAATTCATGAGAATGGGAGAGGGGGCCCCATTTCATTATTACTAGAAGAAAGAGAATTAATGTGGCAATTAAAATTAAATGCTTCAGTATCTCCTGGCTTGAATGAGACTGTCTCCATCATGAGTTTGTTGAAAATGAAAGCTTTGTTTCGTTAGGCTTCCAGTTGATTTTACAACTGGGAGTTAATGAATAACAACATTATTTTATGAAATTTTGTAACATTTGGTTTTTATTTTTAAATGAAATAATAATAATTTTTTGTGTAACTGTTTAAAGTTTTAAGGATAGGAAGTGATGTCATCCTATTTTTTGTATTTAAATATGTCATTTCCCTTGTATTTTTGTCTGAAGAAGTTTATTGATTAAGGATAAACGAAAGCGCTAATCTTACATTTGAATTGTGTCCAGAGTGGTGTTCTTTCCTGCTTTTTACTGCGTTTGGTGTTTTGTTTTACTTTCTATTTTCATTGTGAGGCAGTATTGCTTTGTTTAGCTTTATTAGTTTTTGTACATTGTCCTATAAAATGTAAAAATAAAATCCAAATAATCATTGTAGAAGTAAAGCAATACGCATGTACACATTAGTGTTTATGGTAAATGGGGCAAACTAGCCAGGTAATGGGACATTGGAATGGCTGCAGGGGGACTCTGTTGCCATATTTTGGTTGTCTGTTCTTCAGTTTGTGTTTGAAAGTTGGTATCCCACAATTCCAGTGGAGTGGGCGTGGTATTTAATTATGTATGCAAATTGTACGTTAATCTGCGTACAGATTTGTACCTATTTTTCATGGGCCTTGTCCAGATTTTTGATGTTTCCAGGTTGAAAGGTATGATTAGGTGGAGAGTTTTCCATGGTCACCCCAGGAAGACGTCTCCTTTGGAGACATCCTGGAGATCCTCAAACAGAGGGATAGCTGGAAGTCCAAAACCCTTCCTCTGAGGAGTCTGTGTACATGTAAGCCTTTGGAGTGCACCCATCTACTTCCTGGTTGACCCCTCTCACTGGCAATCTTATTAAGCTAATCACTCAGCAGGCTTGGAAGGCTCCTGATTCGATAGAACCAATTCCCTGGAGACCAGATAAAATACTTTCCGCTCCTGAGGATCATCAGTACTGGGTGAAAGGATTAGTAGTAGATGCCATGGTGGTGGCAGTTGCCAATAAAAAGGAACTAGCTGAGAAAAGTTCCACTGTTCATCCCCCTAACCAGGAGTCCAGGGCAATGGATAGATTTGGGAAGCAAGTTTATGTATCATCAACCTTTATCATTAGGTCCTTGAACTTTCTGGCACATTTCACTAGGCTCCAGAGGGATGTGATCAAGGAGCTATCAGATACCCTAGCAGGACCAGTAGCTGAGGCGGTCCAGGAAAAAGTAGCCTCCCAGTTAGCTATCCTGGAGTGTATCTCTAATTCGTCTATGAGGCTTATTGGACATGCAACTGAAGGGACGACCAGGTCAGCCAGTTCAGATGTTGCTATTCGATGACATGGTTGGATGCACCTGTGTGAGTTTTTGGACCCATTCAAGTCTTCCTTCATCAGTGCTCCTTTGGACAGACCCTCTGTTTGGCCCCAAAGTTAAAGAAACTCTATCTAGGCGTGAGAAAGATGGAAAGACCCTGTCTGCTGTGGGCATACATTCTTCTGCTCACCAACAAGCCTATTACAGGAACCAGAGGAGTGGGAAGATGTGGTTCAAAAAGTCCCAGAGGCCTTTTCAGGGCACACATGGTGCAGACTCTCCTCAGGGCAGAGGGGGGAGTTCAAATGGAAGATGCTGTCCTAGAGGCAGAGGTGGCCCCGCAGAACCAGGGTTCTGAGTGAGTAATTTTCTGGCCAATCCTATCAGCGTTTCTGAAAGGATGCCCAATTGCTTACCTCTGGAGGCAGTCAAGGGAAGATTTTCTTTGCACCCAAAAGCTGGGCGACAAATAACCACAGATGCCTGGGTGCTAAGAATTATTTCCAGAGGTTACCTCATCACTTTCACTCTTTACCCAAGAACTCAAACAAGACTGCCTGGTGTTCTACCCAGTCAGAGGGGACCAAGCAGCCTTGGAAATACAAATGCTGCTGGAAAAAAGAGTCATCCAAGAAGTCCCACCAGACCAGATAGGATCCAGAATTTACTCAAGGTTCTTTTTAGTGCCAAAAAAGACAGAGGACTGGAGATTGATTCTGGATCTAAGCACTCTAACCTGATTTGTTCATCAGTCCAAATTCTGGATGGTCATGATTCAGTCAATACTTCCCTTTCTAGAGAAAAGTGATTGGATGTGCTCTATAGACCTTCAAGATGCATATTAGGACATAAAAATGTACAAACACTCAAGAAGGTTTTTCTGCTTCCAGTTAGTAGCCAGTCACTATCAGTTCAGGGTAATGTCCTTTGGTCTCACCACAGCCCCCAGGGTGCTCACCAAATGTATGGCAGCAGTAACAGCTCACTTGAGACTACACAGATTCTGGGTGTTTCCATGTCTAGACGACTGGCTCACCACTGCTTTCACCAAATATCTACAGCTACAGGTGACAGAATTCACCCTGCAATTGCTCCTGCATCTAGGCACTACAGTTAATCTTACAAAGTCTCAACTGACCCCCCTCTCAGGATATGGAATTTATCAGAGCTTATCTCAACACTCTCTCCTGTGTGGCCTCCCTACCTGTCCACAGATTCCAGAAAATAAAAAATAAAATCCCAATCCTTGTTTCCTGCCTTTCCTGTTAAGTGGTATAGACTATTTGTAGGCTTCTGAGCCCCCAAGCCCTTCTGTGCTGGAGGGAAGCCTTCTAGCTTAGTTTTTTTTCTTATAACTAGCCAGTTTTCTAGTTTCAGCACTCAAATCTGTTTCTTTGATCTCAGCACTTGTTCAGAAAAAAAAAAAAAAAAATTTCATCTGCTTTTACTGTACTTGTGTTTCTACCTACTTTTTTACTTTTGCATCATCTTAAAAGTACTCAATTGTATTTATTACTGCTTGGTGTAACTCGTTCTAAGCCTTTTGGTTTAAACACTTGAGCTTCGGACCAGTTGTTTTGCACTGAGAGGGTTTGTGGTCTGCACTGTAGTGGCAGAACAGGTAGCTTACATCCTTCTAGGTTGGGAACTGCTGATTGAGGGCTCATTGTCTGTTATTCTAAAAGTGTATTAATTCTGGTTTAAGCACTTGGGCTTTCAGGCCAGTTATTTTACATTAAGAGGGTTCGTGGTCTGCACTCTTGTGGGAGGAGAGGCTGGACTCTGCCCTTCTGAGCTGGGAATTTCTGGTTGAAGGCTTATAGTGCATGCATATCTGAACAGCTTCTTACTGAAGTTGGTGCGCCTTGTTTGCTGTGGCATAGACTGGATTCGGGCCTGCTGGATCTAGCTTTGTTTGTGTAACTTGAGCACTAATCCAGGCATTCTCTAAAGTATTCAATTGTATTTATTACTGCTTGGTAGTAACTTGATTAAAGTGTAGCTATCATTCTAAGTCTTTTGGATTAAGCACTTGGGCTTCAGACCAGTTGTTTTACATTAGGAATGTTTGTGGCATGCACTGTGGTGGCAGGACAGGTAGCTTTCATCCTTCTAAGTTGGGAACTGCTGATTGAGAGCCCAGTGTCTGTTATTCTTAAAGTGTATTAGTTCTGGTTTAAGCACTTGGGCTTCAGGCCAGTTATTTTACATTAAGAAGGTTTGTGGTCTGCACTCTTGTGGGAGAAGAGGCTGGACTCTGCCCTTCTGAGCTGGGAATTTCTTGTTAAAGGTTTATAGTGCCTGAATATTTGAACTTTATCTTACTGAAACTGGTACACCTTGTTTGCTGTAGCATAGACTAGATCCAGGCCTACTGAATCTAGATTTGTTTATTTGCTTGTTGTTTGTTTGCTTGTTATTTCCCTGGAACGCTAATTCCACCTAATACGCAGCTTCTCAGCGCTTCTGTGGATCACTAGTGACATCTGCATTGCTTACTGTACTTATTTCCTTGTTTCACTTGAAAGAAAGTTACTATTTGTCGTTTTTGCATTTAAGTTACCTGTAACACATTGCACTTAAGTTACCTGGCACTTGCTCACTAAAGCAATTATATAAGTCAGCACTAAAAATTAAAAGCACTACACCCTCACTCCCCACTGGCCCTGGTTTTCAATTATTAAGGATTTCCCAATATTATTCTAGCATGTCCAAAGGTCAGTTGTCAATCTCCTCTCCGGTCCAGCTGGTGAATCTGGGAATCTTGAGGCAATGTTACAACTGCCTCATGTACACAGACAAACCTCTCCTCCTCCCAACAAATTCCAACACATGTGAGAGATGCAACCATATAGCCAAACTGGTGGCTAAGCTCTCTCAACTCAGTACTGGCATAACCAGTCAGGAGGAGAAGGAAACCACACTCACTACAATTCCAGTCTCACATAGACCTACCACAACAGCAAACCAAACACATAATCACACAAAAACATACTCGGAGGCTCTAAATAAAGATCTGCCATAGCAGCAGAGACTTCCAAAGCAGACACCCAAGCAGCCGCTACCCCAAAACAAAACATGTGCAACACATATCTCACAAAGCCAGTGTGCCAAACAGTCACAGCCCTTAAGACTAAACAACACACCTGATACACTTGTAATAGGTGACTCTATCGTCAGGCACACTGACGTCCTGCTCACCAGGCTGAACAAGGAGAGGGTCACGGTGAGCAGCCTGTCGGGCGCTAGGATCTGCCACATAACACAAGCACTCAGGTCACTACAAGGCAAGTACAAATATGACTCAGTTATTGTCCATGCTGGTGTGAATGACCTGAGACGTACCTCCCTGGACTACATGAAAAGAGACATAAAGGAGCTCTCTGAGTATGTAGCCCAGGCCAGTATGACCCTGACCTTGAGTAGCATCTTACCCTCACCAAGAATGATGCCACAATATGAAGACAAGATGATCAATTTCAAAAATTGGCTTAAGTACTGGTGTCATTCAAAGGGGATCCAATGTCTGTCAGCTTGGGATGATATGCTCGACAAGCCACGATGCTTCGCTAGGGATGGCTTGCACCTGTCACCCCTGGGCTTTTGGATATTGGCAAAGGCTCTTGCTACCCCCATAGTGCCTTTTTTAGGCAAGGCTCAAAAGACAAACCCACCTCCATAGGTATCACAAGGGATAAGAAACTAAGAGTAATGCTACTCAACGCCAGAAGTCTAAACCTCAAGCTGCATGCACTCGAAACTCTCCTTAGCATGGAGAACAATGATATCTGTGCAGTAACAGAAACCTGGTTCAGTGCTCCCGAGAGCACCCCAGCACTACCAGGTTATACCTCATACCATGCTTTTCGGCCCCAAAACTTGGACCGAACCACAAAAGGAGGGGGAGTATCGATATTCATCAAAGATACCCACACCTCCAGGTTGGTGGCAAAGCACGAAGCATCAGAGACTATCCATGTGCAACTAACAGTGGGTAAAACTGCCTTCCAGTTTATAGCCTGCTACAGACCACCCTCCCAAACCCAGGAACCCCACTCGGCCTTCCTGACAACACTGGAAAATATGAAGGTCTCTCCAAACACCATTATATTGGGCGACTTCAACTATCCAAACATAGACTGGGAGCATTACTCTAGGTCCAACACCCTAGCCCAAAGGTTCCTAGAATTTATAAACTCAAATGCTATGGAACAACTTGTTACCACTCCCACAAGAGGGAAAACATACTGGACCTGATCATTACCAACATGGGGACTCTATGCTCCAGACCAGAAGTGTATCCTCACTGGTAAGATCAGACCATAAACTAATCTCACTGGATATTCACATCCCAACCCCACCCCCTGCCCAGAAAACCACAGTGAAAAACTTCTCTAAAGCAAATTTCACACTCCTCAAAACTGAGGTGGAATCCTTCAAAGCCCCCGGGCCTGTGGAAAATACAGCCCAGACTGCAGAATCCTTTATAAACGCATTCTATGAACACCTTCAGGAATGCATGGATCATGCGATCCCAAATAAAACCAAGACCCAATCCTCCAAAGGCAGACGTCCTGTCTGGTGTACCCCAGCCATAAACAAACTATACAATAGAAGGAGGAAGCTACTAAATGATAGAGCAAAATCCCAAAAAGGGAAGGCATCACTGATCAGTATTAGCAAAAAGCTACGGGCACACACAAAATTGTCTAAGGCCAGCTTCGAGAGAAAAATTGCACAGGACACTAAGGATAATCACAAGGCTTTCTTTAGTTATGTTAGGAACCTCGGTGGTAATTCCCAGATATGCTCAGAATTAGTCCAAAATGACAAAAAATACACTGAACCCACAGACATTGCCAACATCCTAGCTGACAGGTTCAGTGCAAACTTCTCCCCCCCCCACCAAAAGGGCAAATATCTATCCCAGCAGAGTGCTGCCTCCCTGACATCTCAGATGCTCAGGTAAGAGCCGCCCTCTCCAAAGCAAAAAACACAGCATCAATGGGACCAGATGGTGTCCCGGCTGCGTCCTACATGAACTCCAAGAAGAGCTAAACCCAAACATAAAACTACTGTTCAATCTCAGCCTTACTACAGGATATGTGCCCAAAGAGTGGCGTACAGCAACAGTGGTCCCTCTCCATAAAGGTGGTGCCTCAACGGATCCTGGAAACTATCGCCCCATAAGCCTGACTAGCTTGGTCTGCAAAGCTATGGAAAGGATCATCATGGACCTCATAAATAAAGATATTGGGGACCTACAAACACTGGATCCTACCCAGATCGGCTTTGTTAAGGGCAGATCCTGCCTCTTAAACCTGGTTGATTTCTTTGAAACAGTCACCAAGGCCATTGACAAGGGAAGGTGGTCCACACAGCCTACCTGGACCTCAAAAAGCCTTCGATACAATACCACACTCGGGCATTATAGATAAGCTCACCAGCTTAAATATAAACCCCTATGTCACTAGATGGATTGCAAACTGGCTCAAGGACAGAACCCACATGGTTAGAATTGCTGGAGCCATGTCAGACTCCAAACCAGTTACAAGTGGTGTCCCACAAGGCTCAGTCCTGGGACCTCTCTTGTTCGGTATATATTTCTCGGAGGTACAGGCCAACACGGAAGGACTGTGGCTGACCAAGTTCACAGATGACTGCGAACTGGGCGCCATAATCGACTCATAGAAACAGACAACTGGTGCCAGAGCCATGGCCTCAAGCTAAATGCCAAAAAGTGTATAGTCATCCCCTTTGGCAAAAACAAAGTGCCCACAAATTACCACATAGGTGGTAATCCATTAAGTACAGAAGATGTAATTAGGGACCTGGGGACCCAAGTTGATAGCAATCTCTCATTTGACAACCACGTGGCCAAAGTGGTTAGAAAAACATTTTATATAGCCCACCTAATCATGAAGGGATTCACATCTAGATCAGGGGAGGTCATCGTGCCTCTTTACTCATCCCTCATCAGGCCCATAATTGAGTACAATGCCCCTTTTGGGATGTACCTTACCAGACACCTGCAGCAACTGGAAAGACCCCAAAAGTACCTCACCAAGAGGATCAAAGGGCTCAAACAGATGCCATATGCTGCCCGGTTAAAGAAACTCCAGCTCTACTCAGTGGCATACCGCCTGTTCAGAAGCGATCTGTGCCTGACGTATAAAGCCATGTCCAACCCGGAATTAATGGACATGCTGCACCTCAGAAAATCCAAATCCCATTGAGCTACACACTTGAGAGACTTGAACCTCAGCACTGAAATAAATAGGACATGCTGGAGGGACAGATTCATAACCCAGAGGCTCCCTTCACTCTGGAATAAAATCCCAGTCCAGGTTAGGCAGAGTCCCTCATTGACTCTCTTCAAGAGGAATCTTGATGAGTGGATGGGAGATCGTAGGTTTACCCCGGGTATCACTTCTGTGTCACTGTTAGACAGAGGCACAGTATACTAACCTCGAAAAAGGGCATAGCAAAATAAATTTAAAATGGGTGGCGAAAGCCAAACACATTCTGGCTAGGCTTATAAATGCCCTAGGGCAGATAGCCTAGTATGAACCTATGAACCTATGAACCTAAGTTCATTTTCTCCTGTGCTTGAAAAAAGTACCAGCCCTACTGGTGCTTCAAACACTAGGGTCCATGGCAGCAGCGATCACTCTGGCCCCACTAGCATGATTTCACATGAGATTTCTGCAACAGCTTCCGGTGAATCAATGGTCCATTCTAACCAACCCTATGAACCACCCCATACTTATCACCAGTCGCTGCAAAACAGAGCTATCCTGGTGGATAGAATCTGAACAAATTCTTCTGGGCTGCCCCTTTGCCCCTCCTCAACCTGAAGCCATAGTGACCATGGATTCCTCCAGATGGGGTGGGGGGGCATTATCTGGAAAAGACAGTCCAAGGCACTTGGTCTCCAATAGAGGCTAATCTGCATATCAGTTTTCTGTAGCTGAGGGTAGTGCTACTAGCATTGCAAGCATTTCACTCTGCCCTTCCTCAAGGAACTATTGCAATTCAATCAGACAACATGTCCATAATCTTGTACACCAACAAACAAGGGGGAACCAAATCCTATTCCCTATGTTGAGAAGCTCTCCAAGTGTGGCAATGGGCAATTGCCTCCAACCGCTTTCTGATAGCAATGCACATCCCTGGGTGTTCAAACGTGATTGCAGACAAGTTAAGCAGATTCATTCTAATGCCTCATAAATGTTCTGTCAATCACAAGATAGCAAGGAAGATCTTTCATTGCTGGGGCAAGCCTTGCTGTGACCTTTTTGCTTCACCCCAAAACAACAAGTGCAGTAGGTACTTTGCTCTTATCTCCGCTCCGGGGGAGTCCATGAGAGATGCTTTTCCTCCTTGATTGCCCCTGGGTCTCCTATATGCCTTTCCTCCCTTCCCTCTGATCCCTCTTTTCCTCAAGAAAGCAGCCAGGTTGAGAAGCAAATTAATCCTCATTGCACCCTTCTGGCCTCAATAAATTTGTTTTCCCTTTCTATGGCCTCATCTAGTTCATCGTCCATGAATTCTGGACCCAGTTCCAGACTTTTTGTCTCACACTCAGGGACTGGTACATCCCAATCTTCAAAGCTTCAGGCTCACTGCTTGATTCCTACAATTCCATTAGTCAACAGACATAATGATATTCTATCCCCAGTATGAAGAATTTTGATAGGATCCCATAAACTATCCACCAGGAATCTCTACCTCAGTAAATGGAAGAGATTTTCAATCTGGACTTGCAATAATGGCCTTTACCCCTTTTTAGCCCCAGTGGAAACATTTTACAATTTTTGGCTAGTCTTTTTGGTAAAGCAGCTTCTGCTTCTAGTATTATGGTCGTTCTCGCTGCCATCTCTAACTTTCATAATGGCTTCGAAGATCTACCCTTAATTTCACAGACTATGTAAGGTCCTCCTCAAGGGAACTATCCATTTAAGGCTTGCATTTAAAGATCCTCTACCACTATGGGACCTGACTATTGCCTTGCAATCACTGGAACCTATCACCTTTGAACCAGCAGCAAATTGTGACTTAAAGTCCCTCTGTTGGAAAATGCTACTACTTATAGCTATAATCTCTGCAAGATAAGTGTCCAAATTGCAAGCATTATGTTTAAAGCCCGCTTACTTAATTTTCCATAAGGATAGAGTTACACTCAGGATCAATCCATTCTTTCTTCTGAAGGTGGTCTCAGTGTCCAACATTAATCAGGCCATAGACTTATCTGTCTTCCTTCCAAATTTTTCCAGCAAAGGTGAATATTGCTTACACCTGTTAGATGTTCACAGACAATTACGTTTCTATCTCAACAGAACTAAAGAATTCAGGAGATCAGAGCAATTATTTGTCTCCTTTTCTGGTGCAGCCTTAGGAAAATCTGTCTCTAAGGTTACCTTATCAAAATGGTTAAGAGACTGCTGTACTTTCATTTATAACAGAAAAAATCTGAAGCTTCCAATGCTGGAGAAGGGATATCCCACCAGATCTATGGCTACTTCATCTGTTTTCCATTCTAAAGCTTCCATGAGTGAAATATGTGCAGCAGCAACATGGGCTACTCCACATACCTTTATTACTCATTACAAATTGGATTTGGTCTCCAGGGGAAGAGCCGCCTTTGGTACTATGGTTCTCAGGAATATTCTTCCATAGGGCCACCCAGGATCTAAAGTAGGCTGGGGACTCTGTCTCATCAGTCAAGAATAGATGAAGATTGACAACATTAGATGAAGAAGTTATGTCTTACCATAATGTTCCATCTGTGTTGTCGATCTTCATCTATTCTTGACATCCCACCCTCCTTCCCCCTCCTGTGGATTCCTGGCAGAGTGATCTTTTGTCCTGGGGTTTCTGTTAGGATACTTCTTGGACATGGCTTCTTCATTTTGGATTCGTTTCCATCTATTGTTCTATAAGTCTGCAAACTTGATCTGAGGTAATGTAGAGAGGGGCATTCTGGGTAAACTATTAGCTTGAGAGTTTTTTTTTTCTGGTGTGAGCTGTATAATGGCAGGATCGGTTACGAGGATTGGAACTGTAACCCATCAGTCAAGAATAGATGAAGACTGGCAACACAGATGGAATGTTATAGTAAGACATAACTTCTTTTTACAGTAACAGTGATGTTGGTAACTGCAACAGTGAGTTAAACTTTTCTCAGAAATCATAAAACATTTAATTTTTGTAAAGGACTACCATTTATTAGAAAGTAGCAATTCTTATGTATTTTTATCAGACAACTGAGATTTCCTTAGGGTATTTTAAGTAAAGTGCTGTTGACTTGTTATCATTCCCTTAGGAAAGCTGAGCTTGGAAAACAGGGCTGTTTTCAATTGCAGGAGAGGACATCCAGTACAAAGGCATTATCATTTTGTTGTATTCTAAATATTATGCTAAGAAATAATTGTATAGCCATTCATACATCATTTATAGCTGTTTAAAATCATTTCATCAGCACTATTTTGTCACATTACCAAAATAAGATAGACAATAGGTGTGAGTTTCACAAACCATATATGATATTATTAATATTTAATAATATTCTAAATAATGTAAAGGGCATTGCAATACATAAATATTTCACTGATTAAATACAAATCATTTTTATGATGTTTGATGCTTTTATATGTCTGTTTTGGTAAAAATTTGTTTTAGGTAGTGTTAGTGGTATTCTAGTCAATTTTGTTGCAGTAGTTTGGGAATGAGCTACTTTCCCAGGAAAAGTATTAGATTCACAATTAAGATTAAGAGCATGATCACAATGCAATCAAATTTGTACTGCATTGTAATGTAAGGGAAAGGAAAGGCAAAGTTTCGGCTCAGACAAAAATCCTAAAGCAATCAGACTTTTTAATGCAGAGAATGCAGCAGTTCTATGCACATTTTGTAGCGTTACATTCAGTCATAAGCCTTACACATCTCACAATGCAGAGGAATCACATGGGTCATCATAGCTGAGCATATTTACAGAGTCATGTAGTGATGACATGATTAACTACTGAAATGAATATCTGATAGCTTAACTCTGGAAAATATGTCCAAGGAGCACAGAGGCAGGGGGACTGTCTGCACCACTAGTGACCCAAGATCGGGACCAGATTGAGACACTGGTAATGTTAGATGAGAAGATATGATGATGCAGCTATCCTATCCTGGAGTTATGATGGAAAGGTAAACTCTTACCAGTGTAACCTCTATCAGAGACAAGGAACCCTTGCAATGGTCTATGAAATGGGAGGGGGGGGGGTGAGAGCTACCGTCACTGTCATGGGACCACAAAAAACAAAGCTACAGTCTTAGCCATTTCAGTTTCATGCAAGCCAGTCATTGTGGTATCACTGTACAAGCTATTTCCCAAAGACAGGGACTTTGACTGGCCTCCAGACACACACACACACACACACACACACACACACACACACACACACACACACACACACACACACACACACACACACACGCACACACGCACACACACACAGACACACACACACGTGTAAGCTGTTTGTGCTGTAGTCTGCAATGCCCCCATTGACCCTCTCACTCTCTAGGCACTACAAGTGAGAGCTGTGGGGCTGATTTCCTGAGGAGGTGGGAGGCACAGCCGGTGAAGGGCTATGTCTGGGAGTGAACTAGAAAAGAGCTATTGGGTGATTAGGGGTTCAGGCAACCATGGTAACTGAGGGAACAGTAGGAAGGCTAAGTGAAGCAGGGGGAAGAGGAGGATGCAAAAAAATGTAAAAAAAGGGATGAGCCTATCTGTTTGAAATCAGAGTGACATACCAGGTCACAAATATCAGTGTTTTGGGCTTATGTGCCTGTTAACATTTATGATAATCATTTAGGAACTAAGTAATATGCAACATAACCAATGACCAGCAGCTGTACCATACGTGCAGCAATGCATCTTACTGATAATTAGAGATCTTAGAATGATTCCCAGAGTTAGTCAGTGTGCTTGCATTCTGCCTGATGTGGGCATTCCACATTTAGCATGACATTTTTTTCTCTGTCTGCTGACCATCAAGCACTCCCATGTACCTTGAGTCCCCCCCCCATGCTGGTATCCCCTTTACAGACATGAGAACCAACTCAAGGTACCATCACCCAGGCAGCTATGGAGGTATTCACACCCTTATCTGTATCCTGGCAATATCAGCAATGGCAGCTGATGAGGTGGCTGTTGTGTGCACCCATGTTACTGCAAAGCATCTGGCAACCCCTTTTTGTCTGTGCATGCTTCCACCCACAAGTTGTTAGTGTTGCCATCACTGGCAGTGGATCACAAAGCCACATATCTAGTTACAGCCATGTCAGTGTGTGTTGTAAGCCTCCATTTTCATGGTGGTAATTGGCTGAATGGGACCACTATCCCCTCTCTCCCTCCCAGGATGGGCAAGCTGGCATTAGATGCCCCCCCTTAATCTCCTAGTGTCTGAAATGGTAGTTGAAGTTGAATTGTCTTGGTAGGAGGCAGGGCTTTATGCCCCCATGACACAGAACCAGGCACCTTATTTAGAACAGTAATTGTAACCGCAGGCGGCTGCACATTCTAAACTGCAGTAATAATAAGAGCATTTTGTAGAAAACCATTCATGACTTTCCTCTAAAAGATGCAACATGTGCCAAAATGTATTAGCTAGTCACTAAACTAGTACATTATATTAAATATGTGTTTACAAATGTATAGCATAGAGACATATGATCACTAATAGAAATAGATTCCTATGAAGTAGAGTGTTGGCTTAATCTGGGTATGCATCTTTTGGAAACAAATGCTATTTGAGTCAGGCACTGTGCTCTGGCATGCTGTTTCAGGGAAATATGAAATTCATGGCATCTTCTTCAGATGCTGCTTTTGGGATGGTGTGCTTCCGGAGCTGGGAAGTGGAAACACAAAATAATGAATGGAAAGTCATGCAGAACTAATGTACCCTTTAGCGGAGGTGTTCACATTCAGCATTATAACAGAATGGAAGAGCATATGATTTATAAGAATTAACATTTTGAATCTATATATTTCATGACTTTTGCAGTACAATTTTTATCCAGAATTTCTGAAATGCTAAATTATATGAAATGAGGAGATTGCATTGTCTTCTCTAGAATAGGTTCATAGGTTAGTACTAGGCTAGCTACCTTTGTAGGCCTAGCCATTTACCCCATCTGAGAATCAAACCTTGGACCTTATGTTTGTAAGGTAAACACTTTAACCATTAGGCCAACCCACCACCTCTTAGGGAGTTAGTTTGGGGGCTTCAAAAGATTGCTGGCTGTAGATGGAGCATTGAAAAATAAAATCACTTACTTTGAGTTTTATAATGTTATGCAACAATCTTTAAATTTTTAATACGTGCAGCAAGTATTTTTTTTACATTGGTAAACAATATAACTTTAATAAGACAGGCATGAATGTTTTCCAATCTATGCAACTTTTTTGTAGTCTTGATTAAGTGACTTATTTTTGAGTCAAAGACTGTTAAAGTGGAGATTTAAGGACTCCAATTCAGTTTATAACAATGTAACTCGTTCGCAGCTCTTGAATTATCCTAACACACTAAACTGCCAACTGTGTTTTATTGTACATTAAAACCTGACTGCATATGTGCTCTTGGTGACTCTGGTTTGAGTAGCAGACCAGATACTTGGGATAAGGTGGGGTTCAGATAAAGACAATGACAACAAAGAAAGGCTGCATATTGTTTAACACTTTGCATCGCTTTGACGAGGACCATTGGCCCACTCATTTCACTATGTCTTATTTTTTGATCAAATGCAAGAAATGATTCTCTTTTACAAGAAAATAAAATACAAATTTAACTGAAATTAGCATGATAGATCCTGAAAATATATTCAGTTCAGTGACTACTAATTGTGATTATGATGATGGAAAAAAATAGACTGATACGGAGACATATCTTATGTCTATTATTTGTATTAATGCCATGTGAAGGTACCATTTATTATGTAACTGTCATATCTGAATCTGATTGTGGCCTCTGATCAACAAATCAGCAGGAATAGTTTATTGGGTGAAAACAATTTATGTTTTCTGCTCAAAATAGCACATTTATGAATAAGTTGCATATTGTAGTTCATATACAAATGAAAACTGTTTTTTCTAAATCATACTGTTTATACAGGCTTTTAAAAATGTATTACCAGCTGGATCTCAGCCTTGCGGAGGGACTGATAAATCTCTAGTTACAACCTAGAACATCCTGTTTTGATTAGCAGGGACTGAGGCAGATGAAGGGTGGGAGTGAACAGCCATTACATGTTTTCCCATCCTGGGGTAGGGTGAGGTCTTACTGCACAACTAACCCCAACAAGGGTTTGTTGGGTTAATCTTAGTAACACCTATTGGTTTGGGGACTTTCGTACACCACATGTGAGACTAGGCAGTCATGGGGTATATAGAGGCATGGATGGAGAGCTCTGCAGAGCCAACAACATCTAAGGCAAAGCCACCAGATATCTTGGGGAGAGAGTTAGTTGACGAGGGATGACCCTCATGCAAATGACAGTCTTCTTGGTGACTGATACCACCTCCAAAAAGGAATAAATGGGCCGATAGTACTCTTACCTCATTTAGAGTAATGGGCAATGAGGCTCTTGCCTCAGTTAGGGATTGAATGGGCAATATTCTCTCACCCTAGCTGAGAAATGAATGGGTTGGCTGTTAGGAAGGGGGAACAAATGGGACAAGAACGTGATGGTTGATGAAGACCTGAAGCCAGGGGAATGAGGGGTGTATTGCAAAATTATGTCAGGTTCTATATTTCTCTTTCCAATAAGAATTACCCATACAATTCCAGACTACCTGATTGCAATAAGTTATTTTAGTAGCGTAACTAATTCTGTAACCCTGTGTTATATAGCATTATTCTTGGACTTAGTTCCTTTACTATGACACTTACAACCAAAACTTAATAACGGAAGAGTGATTTTATGTGAGTTCTGCCAGCATTAAAACAATCTGCTTGGCTTTTTTAAGACTTTCACAAATTTGGCAGTACACCTTTTAGTCATGGTGCTGCAGTAGCGTTGTCGCCTCACAGTAAGACGTTGTCCTGTTCGATTCTCAGCTAGAGCGTCTTCTGTGTGGAGACATGCATGAATGGGCATACCTTCATTGAAGGTTGTGTGTCAGGGCTGGCAACTCGGCACATAAAAATCTACTGCCAATCATTAGCGGACCGGAGTTCCGCTGTGGCGACCCCTAACCGGGAAAAGCCGAAAGATACAACAACAACCTTTTAGTCATGCCTCTCAACCTCTTAGCCCAAGAAATCTAGACAAAGCCTGAGTAGTGGGGGAGAAAGGCCCAAAATAGAGACAGATTTTAAATATTGCTCTTACAAAATTAGAATCTTGCTAGAATAATAGGTTTTGTGTTTTTTTAAACAAACATATGTAAATCTATATAACAAACATTTAACAGTCATAACTATTTACAAAGGTCCATAACATAATACAATAAAATAAAGCAAACCATTAATATTTATCTAGTAATTCACTTAATTTTAACAAATATCTATACTGGTGTATGATATTAGCTGTTTTTATTTTTATGGTTGATAGTTCTTTTTTACAAACATTCTTAGGTAAACATATACATTTATTGAAAGATAGAGTAGTTTGACATTTCCAATTCTTTGTAACTATTTTTCTTGGAGTGGCTAAAACTGACTAAAGAAGAGGCACCTATATAAAGTCTGGAATTGGTATATTAAAAACAAGATCAATGAATTAGTTATATTACATTTATCTGTCCACAATGCTTGAGTAAAGTTTCTAATTTCAGTCCAGAATATATATAGTCTGAAACTCAATTGTATATCATTATTTAGTGACTTCAATCCTCAGTTATTTACCAGAAAACCCAGAAGTACGCACCTAGTAAATAAAACAAATAAATGCTAACATTGTAAATATAAATAGTTCTATATTTCTATAATATATATAATAATAATGCTTCAGTAAGTTAATTTTCATCGTTTATGAAAAAAGACATTATTATTTTACTTTAGAGTTGCTTTTGGGTTCTTAGAAGCCTGCTTAAAGCATTTCATGTGTTTTTTTTTGTTTGTCCATTGTTATACCTCATACCATGCTTTTCGGCTCCAAAACTTGGACCGAACCACAAAAGGAGGGGGAGTATCGATATTCATCAAAGATACCCACACCTCCAGGTTGGTGGCAAAGCACGAAGCATCACAGACTATCCATGTGCAACTAACAGTGGGTAAAACTGCCTTCCAGTTTATAGCCTGCTACAGACCACCCTCCCAAACCCAGGAACCCCACTCGGCCTTCCTGAGAACACTGGAAAATATGAAGGTCTCTCCAAACACCATTATATTGGGCGACCAACTACCCAAACATAGACTGGGAGCATTACTCTAGCTCCAACACCCTAGCCCAAAGGTTCCTAGAATTCATAAACTCAAATGCTATGGAACAACTTGTTACCACTCCCACAAGAGGGAAAACATACTTAACCTGATCATCACCAACATGGGGACTCTATGCTCCAGACCAGAAGTGTATCCTCACTGGTAAGATCAGACCATAAACTGATCTCACTGGATATTCACATCCCGACCCCACCCCCTGCCCAGAAAACCACAGTGAAAACTTCTCTAAAGCAAATTTCACACTCCTCAAAACTGAGGTGGAATCCTTCAAAGCCCCCGGGCCTGTGGAAAATACAGCCCAGACCGCAGAATCTTTTATAAATGCATTCTATGAACACCTTCAGGAATGCATGGATCATGCAATCCCAAATAAAACCAAGACCCAATCCTCCAAAGGCAGACGTCCTGTCTAGTGGACCCCAGCCATAAACAAACTATACAATAGAAGGAGGAAGCTACTACATGATAGAGCAAAATCCCAAAAGGGAAGGCATCTCTGATCAGTATTAGCAAAAAACTAAGGGCACTCATAAAATCGTCTAAGGCCAGCTTCGAGAGAAAAATTGCACAGGACACTAAGGATAATCACAAGGCTTTCTTTAGTTATGCTAGGAACCTGGGTGAGAATTCCCAGATATGCTCAGAATTAGTCCAAAATGACAAAAAATACACCAAACCCACAGACATTGCCAACATCCTAGCTGACAGGTTCAGCACAAACTTCTCCCCCTCCCCACCAAAAGGGCAAATATCTATCCCAGCAGAGTGCTGCCCCCCTGACATCTCAGATGCTCAGGTAACAGCCGCCCTCTCCAAAGCAAACAACACAGCATCAATGGGACCAGCCGGTGTCCCGGGCTGCGTCCTACATGAACTCCAAGAAGAGCTAAACCCAAACATAAAACTACTGTTCAGTCTCAGCCTTACTACAGGATATGTACCCAAAGAGTGGTGTACAGCAACAGTGGTCCCTCTCCACAAAGGTGGTGCCTCAACGGACCCTGGAAACTATTGCCCCATAAGCCTGACTAGCTTGGTCTGCAAAGCTATGGAAAGGATCATCATGGACCTCATAAATAAAGATATTGGGAACCTACAGACACTGGATCCTACCCAGTTCGGCTTTGTTAAGGGCAGATCCTGCCTCTTAAACCTGGTCAACTTCTTTGAAACAGTCACCATGGCCATTGATGAAGGGAAGGTGGTCCACACAGCCTACCTGGACCTCGCAAAAGCCTTCGATACAATACTCCACTCGGGCATTATAGATAAGTTCACCAGCTTAAATATACACCCCTATGTCACTAGATGGGTTGCAAACTGGCTCAAGGACAGAACCCACATGGTTAGAATTGCTGGAGCCATGTCAGACTCCAAACCAGTTACAAGTGGCATCCCACAAGGCTCAGTCCTGGGACCTCTCTTGTTTGGTATATATTTCTCGGAGGTACAGGCCAACACAGAAGGACTGTGGCTGACCAAGTTCGCAGATGACTGCAAACTGGGCGCCATAATCGACTCTCCAGCCGACACAAGCATCCTCCAAAAGGGCCTCATAGAAACAGACAACTGGTGCCAGAGCCATGGCCTCAAGCTAAATGCCAAAAGTGTATAGTCATCCCTTTGGCAAAAACAAAGTGCCCACAAATTACCACATAGGTGGTAATCCATTAAGTACAGAAGAAGTAATTAGGGACCTGGGGACCCAAGTTGATAGCAATCTCTCATTTGACAACCACGTGGCCAAAGTGGTTAGAAAAACATTTTATATAGCCCACCTAATCATGAAGGTATTCACATCTAGATTAGGGGAGGTCATCATGCCTCTTTACTCATCCCTCATCAGGCCCATAATCGAGTACAATGCCCCTTTTGGGATGTACCTTACCAAACACCTGCAGCAACTGGAAAGACCCCAAAAGTACCTCACCAAGAAGATCAAAGGGCTCAAACAGATGCCATATGCTGCCAGGTTAAAGAAAATCCAGCTCTACTCAGTGGCATACCGCCTGCTCAGAGGCGACCTGTGCCTGACGTATAAAGCCATGTCCAACCCGGAATTAAGGGACATGCTGCACCTCAAAAAATCCAAATCCCATCGAGCTACACACTCGAGAGACTTGAACCACAGCACTGAAATAAATAGGACATGCTGGAGGGACAGATTCATAACCCAGAGGCTCCCTTCACTCTGGAATAAAATCCCAGTCCAGGTTAGGCAGAGTCCCTCATTGACTCTCTTCAAGAGGAATCTTGATGAGTGGATGGGAGATCGTAGGTTTACCCCGGGTATAACTTCTGTGTCACTGTTAGACAGAGGCACAGTATACTAACCTCGAAAAAGGGCATAGCAAAATTAATTTAAAATGGGTGGTGAAAGCCAAACATACAATTGCTAGGCTTATAAATGCCCTAGGGCAGATAGCCTAGTATGAACCTATGAACCTATGATAGACCTTAAATGACATGCCTCCTTAATTGTTAACCTGACCTGTCCATTCCCTTTGGGATAAATGATGGGTGTTGTGGTACCTGTCTTCCATCACACTTCTTTTCTTATGTAGTGCCTATTAATTAATCTGCTTCACTGTGTATTTGTAATGATCACTGTAACTGACTATCCCTGCACCTGACAGTCTGGCAGATGCATGTTCTGGCTTCTATAAGCCTACTCTCATAATGGTTTAACTGCAGATTTTTCTGGTCTCTGTTAAAAGTATTAATGCAGATAATGAGGAATCCATGCCTCTCCTCCTCAAGTGAGTTTAGGTGGTCATTACTGTACATTTTCTCCTTCCTCTTGACCAGTCCTTTGGTAGAGTCATGAGTAGCATGAACAAACACCCTGCCATGTGTCTGGGAACTAGCCAAACATACATGTGTTTTCCAGTTAAATCTGATGTCTCAGTATGGCTAGACATGCCTTATGAGACCTGGAAATATGCTGAGAATTGCATTAGTATCATATTTTTTTTCAAATTCATTTATGGTGGCTCCAACACTAAAATGACAAATCTATAGCTCTACCTCTATGTTAAGATATAGCTACATATCTGGAATGAGGATATCTGACTCCATCCTCACCAACCTGTAGGCCTAAAATAGGGTTGCCACGGTCCCTGTTTCAGCATTTAGGTTTTGGGAAATGCATGAAAATAGCATATGCCCCGAGATTTTGGAATATTCTTGCCCCATTCTTTTCTACTACCTGATGTTCTACCCTCTCAAAAGACGGCAGAAAAAAATGAGATTTTTAACCTCATCAGCTAAAGACTCAGCCAGGAGTTCCCATCAGAACAGTAAGTATCTAGTTAGCATTCTCACCAGAACAGTAAGTATCTAGTTAGTATTCCCATCAGAACAGTAAGTATCAAGTTCGTTTTTCCAACAGGACAGTAAGTATCTGGCTAGTATTGCCCACCAGAACCAGTGGCGGATTTAGGCCTGGGCGCAGGGGCACGCGCCGGCCCATTTTATAACTTTTTTTTTCCCAGAAAAAAAGAAAAATAGTCTTCTGGGTGCATCTTTTCCGCACAATCCTGTGATGTCATCTTGTCAGGAAATGCGGCTAACACACAATGGAAATACGATTGGAGGTTGCAGTCAGATGATTGTTTTTATAACGATCCTCCTCCAAATGCATTTCTGTTGTAGTTTAGGCAAGTAATGTTGGTCAGCTGTGATTGTATCGCTACCGGAGAGTCTAGTTTTCAGCTAAGTACCAGGAAACAACTATCTGCTGTGCTAAGGTAATGTGCTAGTTTTTTTTTATTTTTATTGAAGCATATGCTCGGCGACATAGACAATTTGTAATAAGCCCAGTGCTGTAAGAAAGTTACAAACATCGGCATTGCCGCAAGCATTTATTAGTCTCCGGTAAAGACGTTAGGTTACACGCCATTGTTATGCAGATATTCATGGGACACCTCCTCCTGAGAGCTTCACTAGTTTATGTTTCTGTTAATAAAAAAACTGCAGTCATAGCCATGTGCAGTAAAAGCAGACTGAGCTGTTAAAATAATGGGTTCTCCCGCTGTGATTCTTGGGGGGGGGGGGGGTAGTTCCAAAGGTACATGTGTTGTGGCGTTTTAGTAATGTAAAGTCATGCATTTAATTTCATAAGCTTAGTGAAAGCAGTGTTTCAAAATGCGGCACGATTTGGCAGTTACTTGTGCATGTAAATATGCTGAGCTGGATCTAGAGAGAAAATACACCAGCTCTTTCTACAGACAATACGATCATTTAGGATTTCACACTTGCCCACACAGTTACTCTAGATGATTTTCTTGCAGTAGTGATGGACCTTCTTTGCATCTGTAAGCTGCTGTTACGTATAGAGAGTTATAAGACCGCATGAAGTGAAACACGGTTACACAAGCATCTCAAGACTTGCTGTTAACTCTGCATGTGTAACACCTGCTATGGGTTACTGTTCTGTATGCTAATATTGAGTCTGTTAATTAAACTGTGCATTTTCCTACAAGCCATGTTTTACTGTAAACCCTTAAGTAAAGTAATGCTTAATTATCTGGTTTACTTTATTATTTTTTTTTCTGTTTGTTAGTCAGTTTAATCTACATATAGAGGTGTGATTTTCTGTGACACTGAAATATTTTTATTTATTTTAGCTTGCCACCCAGGTTGGAACACTACTCTCTGCACACCATACTCTTGCTCAGCCTGGAGAAGGTTAAAAAAATGGAATTTATTAATCAGCTGTTTAGTTAACAATAAAGATACCTCAGGAAATTGCCTTCTACTGTTATCCATGTATATCTGGAGTAAAATTCGGCAAGGCAGTACAGTATATGACAGATGCCTAGAAACTATAATATTTAGATAATACGTGATTAGTTGAGGTGCAGATTATGACCTTGTGGCCAGGAAACTTTGCTTTGTTGATACCAATATCGAGAAAGTAAATTGCGGAATGTCAACAGTGCTGTGTTTTTTTTCACCCCTCTGATAATTGCAAGCAGAATTATAACAATATGACAGAGGTCACTCACTTTTTAATGGGTCTGAACAACTGTTTCTGAGTGTGTGTGCATACATACACACACACACACACACACACACACACATATATATATATATATATATATATATATATATATATATATATATATATATATATATATTAGTTCCCAGATTATATTTGGATGTACACTGCAGTATTTTTGGGAAGGTGATACAATGAGTTGAAAGCCTTCTGGAAGTTAAATGATGTACTGATTCGGCATTGTGTTTTGATGTGTGTAAATACAATTGCATTCTCAGCTGATTGTTGAGTTACTGGCTATTTGGAGGTTGGGGCACATGTAATGTGAGAAAGTAATAACCCATTGCAGTGGGAGATCAAAGAATATGCATTTCAAATATATGAATTTAATAGTTCCGTTGTGCATGACATAATTTACTTGGCATCAGTACATGATTACACTGCATCTGGAATAATATATCCCAAGAATTGTCACAGGAACTGCAAAACTAAGACCTTTCAAGTTAAAGAATAATGCTTACTGCAGTTAGTTTGGATACACGGTGGGATTTAGAAAGTTGTGCTACAATGATACTAGACTGGCTGAATTTACAGTGGAACTAATGAAGCAAATGTGCAAAATGTCTTTTACTTATAAAGCAATGGCTTTAGCAGTCCATAGAATTCACTAAGTAATGTATCTGCCACAGCTTGTATTACAAGTTAATAGAGCTGAGGCATAAAATGATTGGTTTGCTTAGAGCAGAATCCCTGTATAAGGAACCTGATGTACCAGGGTAATGACTGCTTTGTAATTCAATCCAGAGAATAATGTACCTGTGGATGAAAACTCTGCTGTTTTATCTCTGTCATTTCATTCCTTGTGGTCAAATATGCAGTCTGTGACATAGGTTCATAGGTAGGTACTAGACTATCTGCCCGAGGGCATTTATAAGCCTAGCCAGAGTGCCAGCTTTCGCCGCCCCATTGATTAATTAACTAAGCCTCTGTCAAGAAGAGCCAATGAAGTGATCCCAGGGGTGTATTTTCTGTTACCCCTCCACTCATCCAGGTTTCTCTTGAAGAGTGTTAGTGAGGGGCTCTGCCTAATATAGTTAGGAATTTTGTTCCAAAGCATGGGGAGTCTCTTTGATAGGAATCTATCCCTCCAGCACGTTCTATTTATTGTTGCGGCGAGGTTTAGCTCACTAGAGTGAGTGGCTCGCAGTGACTTGGATTTCTTTATGTGGAGCATGTCCATCAATTCTGAGTTGGACATGGCTTTGTAAGTCAGGCAGAGATCACCTCTGAGTAAGCGATATGCCACTGAGTACAGCCGGAGTTTTTCCAGTCGGGCTGCATAGGACATATGTTTGAGGCCAGTAATCCTCTTGGTGAGGTACTTCTGTGGTCTTTCAAGCTGTTGGAAGTGTCTTGTGAGGTACATCCCAAATGAGGCATTGTACTCTATGATGGGTCTGATGAGTGACGAGTAGAGGGGCACTATAACCTCTTTATTTCTAGATACAAACCCTTTAGTAATTAGATGGGCTACATAGAAGGATTTCCTAACTACTTTGGCAATATGATTGTCAAAGGAGAGATTACTATCTACCTGGGTCCCCAGATCTTTTATTACCTCTTCTGTATTAAGGGGGCTGCCACCTATGTGGTAATTCATGGGTGTTTTGTTTTTCCCAAACGGGATGACTATGTATTTTTTGGCATTTAGCTTGAGACCATGACTTTGATACCTGACTATAAAGCATTATGAGGGAAATCCTGGGTTGCTTTTCTGAATTTACTGTGAATGGCTTACAAGTTGTGTGACAGGCCTGCTTATCTTGAAGATACAGAAAAAGATTTCACAGCCTCATATACTGTGTAATGATAAAAATGATAAAGTGCAAAACAAGCACCAAAGTGCTACTGTAGTAACTTTAGTAAGCATGTTTAGTGCGTATGGGTTTTGTTAATCATCTTGTAAGGGATGGATTACATACAAATTGAATATCTCTGTGGTGCTGTTGGTCCTTTTTCACCTTGACTTCTCAAAGGTATGTGAAATTGTCAGTCAGTAACTCTCTTGATCAAACTGTTGAGGCTGTCTGACAACCACACTGTGGTCCTTTGGCTACTTTGAAAGTGAATATTGGGCTATAAGATGAGACTATTATCTTCACCTCCTAGTTAGTCCAGTTGTGTGCCCACAAGGTTCTGTGCATGGCTCAGTCTGGCTTTCATGGTAGTGATGGCATGTACCAGCCTTGCTCACTTATCTTGTGGTAATCTCCTATTGAAAGCTTCTCAGAGGCATACCATCCAGTGCCAGTGCTTTTATGGTGGATTACACCAGAATAGCAGCACTATTTGCTTTTGAATGTTATCTTGCGTACTTTGTATTCGCTAACTAAACTTTTTTCATTAGGGGTCACCACAGCAGATCATCTGTTTCCATTTCTTCCTGTCCTCTGCATATTGCTGTATCACACCAACCACCTGCATGTCCTCTCTCACCACATCCATAAACCTTATCTTAGGCCTTCCTCTTTTTCTCTTACCTGGCAGCTCCATCCTTGGCATCCTTCTCCCAATATATACAGCATCCCTCTGTGCCTGTCTAGTTTGTTTCCAAACCATCCACAGACAAACAAGTTTGTAAAGTAATGGCAACATGGCAAAGCAGAGAACAGATAATTTGCAAAGTGAGTTGCATGCGTTCTTCAGCATAATGACAACGTGCTGTTGTGGCCATTGCCTAAGTCAGTAGTACTTGACATTGTTTTATTATGTACATTAGATACAGAAGCAGTTAGTTCTTGTATTGACATGAGCTGCAGTATATCAGGAAAAAGTGCTGCCATGTCATCAGAAGCCAAGCAAGAACTAAATCAAGAGTGTCTCTTCAAATTTTTCAGAAAGGCCATAAAACACGGGGAAGGTTCAGTCTCTGAGGGTAAGTCTTTGTGGATGAGAGCAGTGCCAAAGTATAGGATAATGTCCTATTCTCTGGATGATTATATTAGATGTCTTTCCACACGTGATGGCAGAGCTTCTTAAGATAATCTTTTCATAACCACCAAACCTAGTGTCCCACTTTCAACCAGTAGTCAACTAACCTGACTGCACCCCCCCTCTTTGCAAATTCCTGGATCCGCCACTGAGAACAGTAAGTATCTAGTTAGTATTCCCACCAGAACAGTAAGTATCAAGTTAGTTTTCCCACCAGAACAGTAAGTATCTAGTTAGATTTCCCACCAGAACAGTAAGTATCTAGTTAGTATTCCCACCCGAACAGTTAAGTCTCTAGTTAATATTCTCACCAGAACAGTAAGTACCAAGTTAGTTTTCCCACCAGAACAGTAAGTATCTAGTAAGTTTCCCACCAGAACAGTAAGTATCTAGTTAGTATTAACCACCAGAACAGTAATTATCTAGTTAGTACTCCACCCAGAACAGTAAGTATCTAGTTAGTATTCCCACCAAAACAGGAAGTATCTAGTTAGTATTCCCACGAGAACAGTAAGTATCACGTTAGTTTTTCCACCAGAACAGTAAGTATCTAGTTAGTTTTCCCACCAGAACAGTAAGTATCTAGTTAGTATTGCCCACCAGTACAGTAAGTAACTAGTTAATATTCCCACCAGAACAGTAACTATCAAGTTAGTTTTCCCACCAGAACAGTAAGTCTCTAGTTAGTACTCCCACCAGAACAGTAAGTATCTAGTTAGTATTGCCCACCAGAACAGTAAGTATCTAGTTAGTATTCCCACCAGAACAATAGGGTCTACGTCAAAATATTGAAATCTCATAACATCAAAACCCTAAAACCCTGAAAACCCCAAAAAACGAAAACTCAGAACACTGAAACTTTGCATCATAAGATTGAAAACTACAGCGCACAAGTAAATAATATACCCTCCACTTATAACACCACCAAACTAACAAACACACTTTTTACTACATTTCTGCAGGGGGGAAAGCTCCCCTGCACGCCCATGAGGGGGGTTCTGCACCCCCCGTAAATTAAATATACCAACTCCAAGATCACACTACAGTGGAAAAAAGTTAATTTCCTAACCTCACTGTATCACGATCACCATTCAGAATGTAAACATAATGTCTAAATAACTTACCTGTATACCCTAAAAACACATACAGATTGGCAAAATAAACACTTTTCCCCCTACTCACTTCTCCCAGCACTTCTCAGAACACTAACTTAGCTTCCATGAAAGCAACACATCCGTATGTTTACATTCTGTATGGTGATCATGTTACAGTGGGGTTAGGAAATTAACGTTTTACCACTGTACTGCGATCTAGGAGTTGGTATATTTACTTTACAGGGAGGTGTATGGTGGGTGCAGGGGGGCATGCCTTCCTGCAGAAATGTAGTAAAAAGTGTATTTCTTACTTTGGTGTTGTTATAGGTGGAGGGGATGTTATATACATGTGCGTTGTAGTTTTCTATGCTATGATGCACACTTTCAGTGTTCTGAGTTTTCGTTGTTTTGGGTTTTCAATGTTATGGTCTCAGTGTTTTGAGTTTCAATGCTATGAAATTTCAATGTTTTGAAGTAGACCCAAACAGAAAGTGTCTAGTTAGTTTTCCCACCAGAACAGTAAGTATCTAGTTAGTATTCCCACCAGAACAGTATGTATCTAGTTAGTATTCCCACTAGAACAGTAAGTATCTAGTTAGTATTCCCACTAGTACAGTAAGTATCTAGTTAGTATTCCCACCAGAACAGTAAGTATCAAGTTAGTATTCCCACCAGAACAGTATGTATCTAGTTAGTATTCCCACCAGAACAGTAAGTATCTAGTTAGTATTCCCACCAGTACAGTAAGTATCTAGTTAGTATTCCCACCAGAACAATAAGTATCTAGTTAGTATTCCATATTCTTTTTAGTGCCAAAGAAGCACGAGAGCTCAGGCTGATCTTAGCTCTAAGCATGTTAAACAGCTTTATCTCCAAAGTAACATTTCTGAATGTGCATGGTGCAGTCTATCCTTTCTAGTTTGCCAGAGGAAGACCCCAGAGATGCATTTCTAGACATAAAGATTCCAAGGACATTTCTGCACTTCTGGCTAGGAGCCGATCATTATCAGTTCTGAACCCATCCCTTTGTTATCACTACAGCCCCCAGGGTGTTTACCAAATACATGCCTATACTTGAATCAAATCAGAGGCTGGAAAGGGTCAAAGTGTTTTTACACTCAATGGCATCTTCACTGCACTAATTTTAGACTGAATAGTTGCGGCTTGAGATCCTCTTCTCACAATTTTTAAATCACAGTCAACACTGCAATATCCCAGATAAACCATCACAGACACTAATGCTTGTTGGATACTCCCTGGACACTCTGTTCTGCAAGACACATCTTCATCTAAACAGAATCCATTGTCTTCTATCTGTTGTATCTTAATTAGTTCAAGTTTCATGCAAACATATTGGCTTATCAAGGCACTACTACTCATACCATTTACAGTTTATATGATCATTCATGTTTGGTTTCTCATGAGGATTCTTCAATACACTTTCAAAGCACAAAGATCTCAGTTGTTAAATCCAATATCTCTGCAGGTAAAAATCACCAGAGTATGGACAATTTGTTTACAATTGTGTCTCTATACTCTAAATCTTAATGTGGGCAGGCCTTTTTTTATCTTTTCACCCCTGTAGTGGCTGTCACCATGGATGCCTCAGTCCTAAGATGGGGCTAATTATTAAGGACAGACAATCTAAGATTTTTGATCAGCAGTGGAGGACTACATGTCAGCTGTCTGGGGAAGAAGGCAGTCCTCTGCAATGTGCAGTAATTTCAGGACTTCCTATCACAAAATGTATTTGCTATCTATAATGACCACATGGCAGTGGTGTGGGATCTAAATAATCAGGAAAAAAAAATCACACATCTCCCTGGGTGAGAGGCAGTGAGGGTATGGGAATGCAATATATATGCAATAAATTCCTGATAGCCAATCACATTCCTTGGGACGTCATTTATTTGGTGGACATGCTCTGGCAATGTTTGCTAAGGCCATGAAAGTGGCACTCATCTTATCTGTAGTACAGAAGCTCTTTCATTGTTATTGGAAGGCTCGCTGTAACTTAATTGCACCCCTGACCTATACCATAGCTACGAGTTCTTTTTTCAAAACCATTCTTGGGGAGGGGGGATGCCCCATTGATGCTGTCATCCCCAGAAATGGTCTGCAGGACTCCTCTGTGTTTCTCTTCCATTTCCTGTTATTCTGAAGTTCATACAGGAAGTTAGGCAGAACAAGTCCAGAGTCATTCTAATCACCCCATTCTGGCCTTAAACGTTTGTTTTCATCTGCTTTGGCTTCACTTTCTGGAGAAGACTCTGTAACTGTGGACCTTCTGATCCCTGCTCACTCACTATTCCACTAAGTGTTACCTAGATGTTTACTCCCTTTGGCTAACCACGTGGATATTTCATTGTGAGCTATAGCTGTCCAGATCCTTCCATCTGCCCAGAAATTCAGTACTAGAAAAGCACATTCCTATCTGGCTACATTCAAAGGGTTAGCTCCCATTTATCTCCTGTATCTGCTATCTTACCTTATCTTTCGTAAAATTTTGATACAGAACTAAGCAATTTCTCTGTCAAAATGCAATTTTGCTGACATACTTGATATCTTCCAAGACTCAAATAATTCATCCATAGCTTCTATGAAGGGTTGGAAAGCCTTTTACAAGAGGTAATTTTATGTCTGAATACCCTTTTGTGAACTATGTCCTTCCACGGGATATGTATTTCATGGTGGAGAAGTTGATTCAACTTTCTTCTGAGCCTGCTTCTAAAGCTCATTTGAAGTACCTGCTTTGAAAGATGCTTCTTCTAGTGGCAATTACATCTG
The DNA here is from genome assembly GCF_019279795.1 of Protopterus annectens. Classification (NCBI taxonomy): domain Eukaryota; kingdom Metazoa; phylum Chordata; order Ceratodontiformes; family Protopteridae; genus Protopterus; species Protopterus annectens. The sequence continues at coordinate 634,657,948 of NC_056751.1, forward strand.
CTATACAAATTTACAGATTGCATTCTTATGTATAAAGCCTCCTTATGTAGCCTTCTACAAGGGCAGAGTGTCATTGTTTTAGATGCCAAAATAATGAACGATTATGGTTTCAGAATTGCTGGTTGAAGAGGATGAATTTGTCATCCAGAACTATCATTTGGGTAATACAAAACTTTCATATTCTTTCATTTCTGAATCTTACATAAAACGTGTGGCCTTTGCTGACAGATTCAGCATCTGATCTTGAAATATTGTTAAATCATCACACGGCGCAGGAAGTATATCTTGGATTTCCCAGTCTAAACTAAATAAATATGAGGTACCAAAAGGACCATGTAGATGTCTGAGAGTAAGCTGTGTATTTGTTCCCACAGGCTAGTAACTAGATAACATGCACAAAAACATAAGGAGGCTAGGGGTATATAACTGCCTCTAAGATAACCTGAACTGCTCTCATCTTTAAAATTTGATGCATCATGGAGCAAGGATTTTTTTCCCAAATACCTGGCTTTTCTTTTATTGTTCTTACATACATGCAGTTTATTTTGTCATGCTTTGTAACTGATTAAAATGCTACTTTTCTCGTGATTAACAATGCTTTGACAATGTGTGCTTACTTATATAATATTATGAGCTATGGAACTGCATGTTCATCTTACCAAGCTTTTAGGAACAAAAAGAGAAGATGTGGAAGTTTTCTGATGTTGAAAATTTAATATTCAGTTGTAAAACTGAACACCCTGAGCAAAGTTTGTTTAGTGCTTTTGCAGGAAAATGTATGTGGCCTCTGCTTGTAGCCCCTGCACTACTTCTTCATGCATTTAAACCTTTTAACTTAATTTGTTAACCAGGTAAGTCTGCTATGGTACAAGTACCTCTTTTGTTTTAAGGGGAACCCTAAGAGCATTATGCGTTTAAATGACTTCTCAGCTTCAAGTAGTAGTAATAAAGTGGAGTAAGAAAAATGTGTGGAAAAACAACTGAGACTTATTTGCATGTTTGAATTTATGTTAGTTCTTTTTGCTTTAATCATACATCTTTCATATATAATAGTCATTGTTACTCTGAAATTTATATTTACAGTTTGCAGAGATAGTTTATATAACATGTTCATTTGACACTTTTTATATAAATATAGAGTTTTGTTGGTTATGAAATATTTTAGCAGATTTCCCTTACTTAATACTATTTTTCAGTTTGTTCTTCAGTCAGACTTTTTTTTCCTGATGCATATCTGAAGCTGTTTTGGAAAATGCAGTTTTATACATATCAGTACTATAAAGTACGTCACAAGTTTATCTGATGAGATGTCACACAGTTCCGTTGCCCAAATGTATACTTTAAAGTATGTTATTGTTTTCAGAGTTCCTTTTCACTAGGACAATGCCATTCACTTAGCTGTTCACTTATATTTGTTACCAGCTCTGAGAATGAATTTACTCTATTTCAGAACAGTTTGTAAGGACATAATCTCATGACGCATAACATTAATCTTGTTTAGGGTAAAGTCAAGAATATTGTTCTGAGCAGTTAGATTTAAATAATGAATTTGATATATGAAAAATACTTTTCTGATTCAGTTTATATTTACTTCCTAGTACTGACAAGTAGTAAATACATGTGTACCTATAATGTTAGATATTCAACTAGTGTACTAACTTGTACTAGAAGTTTGTTACACATATGGCAGGTATAGTCAGTTGGTCTCTAATATTTCTGTAGCACACACTGTCAGTGTTTAAATTGTTGGCCTTCTTATAAAGCAGCTTGTCTTAGGTAAATGCTTTGTATTCTCCAGGTGTGGTACTTGAATGTCATTAGTTATAATGTATCAATGCAGCCATTGTTAAAATATAAAAACTTTATTAGCCAATATATGAGCACAGGTGGCTGTTTCATTCACTATTCTCTAAAAAAGTGACTGATATGATGGCTCCCTGTTGAGATGTTGTCTAAATACTGACATCCTCCCAAAAAACCCCCCACCAAAAATGCCGGAGAAGAGTAAATATTTAACTTGTTTTTTTGCAAAGGGCAAATGTCCTTGAACCCTTGATGTGAAGGGCAAGTGCCTCAACACCCCTGAGCTTATATATACTAACTCTGAAATTGCTATTCTTCAGAGAAAAGGGAATATTCTGAGAAATAGTCATCTTGATATGTCTGCTATGAACCACAAAAACAAAAACTTGGTAAATCACGCTGCTAAGACTATAACTCTTGAGAAAAGCATGTAACATTTTAGCGTTTAAATAAATAGAGTGTTCTCAAGAGTTATAGCCTTAGTGGCATGATTTACCAAGTTTTTGTTTTTGTGGTTCGTAGCAGTTTTTGTGTTTGCGTGGTCCGCTATGGCTAATAGCTCATTGGAGAACACGCCGAACATTTTAAGAGAATCCAATGAAGAAGCAGATTCCATGCATCAGTTGAGCATTTTAATTCAACTCTTGTCACAGAAAGTGGAAGTTATGAATGAGAGGTTGGACACAGTTGCAGCAGTACAACGGCAACAGCAACAGCAGGACCGAATGGTCGCTTCAACATCTTTTCAGCAGAGACAAGATGGACAAGAGGTTTCCACTAGTTTGCAACCGGCACAGGCAAAACAAAGGGATTCTATGCCTGGACAACATTCAGGGCAAACAGGTACTTTTCAGCATACTATTATGGAACCTAGTCCTTGTCAGTTTAATCAGCAAAGACGAACAGTGAATACATCCAGTCTGCCAAACAATAATATTGGCTCTGATATTAACCGCAATAATAGTTTGATGTCCCAAAACAATTTACAGATGCAAATGCAACAGCAGCCAATAGGTAATGCTTCGACACAAGTGCCTAACCTTAAAGATTGGCTAGTGACACTGATAGGTTTATTAGGAGCGAATACTCCTAATAACAGTACATTAAGTAATAGTACATCAGATAAAGCTATATCAGAGTTGTTAAATGCGCTGGATCATAATATGCTCAAATATAAGAAACTTTGTTTGGAAATTGAATATTTCCAAGAGTGTTTGAGGTTAGAAATTGTGCCAGAAGGGCTGAGAACCTAACAATATCTGACAGATTTGATGCCAGGTTCAGCTTTTCATGAAGATTTAATCAAACGTTTTAATCAACAAGGGTTGCTATTGTTACAGACTATGATCAAACATTACACCATTTTGATTAAAGAACTGGAACCACTTATTGAATCTCTTGATGCTAAAATTAAGCACCATTCAGATTTCATAAGATACAAATATGAATATCTGCGTTGCTTTCAAAGCATAGAACAACATCTTGAAAAAATAAGGCAAACCAAAATTAAAAAACTTCAAAGAGATCAGACACAATATAACACAGGCTTGGCATACCCCCCATCCCCAGTTTCACAAACATGGTCAAATCAACAGATGTCGAAGCCTAGACTGAATGGGGGTATAGACGCATTGCAAGATACGTCTTCAGCATTTGAGGATGTTCCGCAACAAGGAGATGTTCATAATAACACTGATACAGAAGATGTGCATAATGAGAACATTAGAAGGAGTGAAAGAATCAGGGAACGTAACAACAACAGTAATAATGAGGCAAGGAACAACCAACAGGCTTCTACCTCTAATTCTAAACAGGGTTTTCCATGATGCAGTCAAAAGAAACAGTGAAACAGGAAGAAAAATCACAATTACAGGAGATGACATTGATAAACTATCAGCAAAATGCATTAGTTGTTATCAAGAACAAACAAGAGGATTTTACAGTTTATAATTTTCCATTCTTTCATGTAACAGAAAATTTGGTAGATAAATTGTCGAAAGGTTTAACATTTGTACCTACAAACAAAATGAACATTGCACAAACAATTTGTGATGTAAAGCTATTTGTAAGGAAATTAAATTTGAAACAGCTCTTAGGTGGACAACCCATCAAAGGGGACCAGTTAAGAGTCGCTAGTTGTTACAATCCACCATTGCATAACACATTGTATACATTTGAAAAAAATTGTGAATTAGATCTCAGGAAACTGAGTGAATGTAAAAGGGATGTTAGACACAATATGAGCAAGGATGAAAAGGACAACATAGAATTGTTGTTGTCAGCTAATGTGAGGGTGATGAACCCAGACAAGGGAGGGGGGCTTGTAATTATGGACACACCAGACTATGACAGGAAGATCAAAGAACTACTAACATCTGACACATATGAGATATCATCAATCAATGAATATAACAGATCCAATCAATTTATTAAAAGTTTTTTAAATGAATTGTTCATTGAAGCGAGAATAGACTTGCATACATTCAATTATCTGATGATAGAGTCACCAAGAGTACCCTGCATCTTTGGTGTGCCCAAAATTCATAAAAACATCAATAACCCACCCTTTAGACCAATAGTGGATGGTAGGAGATCTGCCACTTATGCCTGTGCCAAATTTGTAGACGCAACAATGAAAAAATATGTAGCAACGGAACAGTGGATTGTCAAAGATTCCTGGGCATTTTTAGAAAAAATCAATAGCTTTAAATTTAAACAGGAAAACAATTTTTTAACAGTTGATGTTAAAGAGCTATATACCAGCATACACCATCAGCAAGGTATAGACTGGGCTATAGCAAGAATGCAGCAAAAAAATGCCTCAGAGGAGGAAGCCTCTTTAGTACGCGAGTTATTGGATGTTATCTTGTCGTATAACTTTATTCTTTTCGACAATCAGTTTTACATCCAAAAGAAAGGAGTAGCAATGGGATTGCCATGTGGGTCTAGTTTTGCCAATTTGGTGATGTCATTTTGGGAAAATAAGTTTGTGTTTGAGAATAATTACCTCAAAAACATAATTAAATTTTACGTGAGATTTATAGATGACATCTTTATAATTATTGAAGGTGATGAGAATGTTGCAGAAAAAATTATCAGCACACTAAACGACTGCACAGAATTTCTACAACTAACCCACACATTTAACACAAAATCGATTTCATTTTTGGATGTAACAATAAGTAAAAATACACAACAAAAAGTATATGAGGCAAAGATATTTAGGAAACCCACATATTCCAATAAATTTCTACATTTTTCCAGTGCACATCCAGTACATCAAAAACAGTCAGTAGTCAAGGGCCAGTTGGTTAGAGCTGTGCGAATGATTACATCAAAAGAAAATTTTGAAGAAGAATGCTTAAATTTAAAACAGATGTTCTTGAATAGAGCATATCCCATCTCCTTATTAGAAGCCTTAATTGAAGAGGTAAGGCTCAAAAGAATAAATGGGCATTTTAAACCCATTTTGCAGCAACAAACTGTTCTCTCCGATAATCAATCCGCTCCACAATCTAGAATAGTAAGGCAAGGAATAACTGAACAATCTGACAATGTTGAGTTTAATTCAGCTTGCATATTGAGGTTTTCCTTGGATTTTCGTAGCATAAGAGATATAATAATGAAAAATTGGGCTGTTTTAAATGATGACAGCACATTGATATCCAAACTAGGAAGGTCACCCAAAATAGTTTGGAAAAAAGGTATGAGTTTTAAAGAGTTGTTTCAAAAGAAACCACAGGATAACCCCCTGCTTTTCAATAAAGGTATGATGCAGTGCAGTAATTGCTCCTATTGCCATTACATGGCTTTAGGGGCTAAAATAGAGATAAATGGGGTGAAGTTATTGACCAAGGGCAAATTCAGTTGTAATTTGAGAGGAGTCATATACTTAGCAGCCTGTCAAGGGTGCCCATGTTTTTATATAGGAAAAACGGAGCGTAGATTAAGAGACAGGGTTTATGAACATCTTAGGAGCATCAATTTGCGCAAAGAAGAAAATGCCCTGGCAAGACACATTATGACATTTCCAGAACATAGATTTTGCTTTAAAGTCATTTACCAAGTTAGACAGGATGTGAGGGGGGGCCCGTTTGGTTTGCTATTAGAGAAAAGTGAGCTCTTATGGCAAATAAAGCTCAATGCTTATACATATCCAGGGCTGAATGAGAAATGTTCCCTAATGTGCATTTTGAAGCTTAAGAGTTTAGATAGTCATAATTTGATGGTTTATTTATTTGTTATAACATCTCAAATATTTATTGAAAATTATTTTGGATCAAATAAAGGAGATAGTATATTTGTCATACACAACAGTTAACACACATTATATAGGAATATTCTCCAGATATTTGTTGATCTAGTGTTTGTCTATTTACTTAAATGTAGGAAATATATAGTGCCAGTTCTGCATATTTGTATTAGTGATTGTTTTATCCGAAATATACGTTAAGGATATATAAATGTTCACTGTTTATTTAGTTTACTTAGTCTATTTGCGCTGTTATTTTTAAACAGTTTATTAAGTCATTTTTACGATTAAAATATAAGTTTTTACTTGAATTTTTATTAGATGCATAGCATAGCTGTAGTTAAATGTCAACCTTTCTAAAGCAAGTTTGATCTTTGTTATTAATTAAGGCATGAGTGTTTTTAAATAAGTTTATTCCTTTAAGAATGGAGAGTGTTATTAACAATGTTTGAGCGGGGTATATTATATATAGCATTTGAAAATTAACTGACAATATTTTGTTTAGCTTGCTTGTTTTTCTGAGGAAGTCTAACTATTCACGTTAGACGAAAAGCGTGTAACATTTTAGCATTTAAATAAATAGAGTGTTCTCAAGAGTTATAGCCTTAGCGGCATGATTTACCATCTTGATATAAGTCCTTTTTTTGGCCATTCAGTTTCAGCATTACTGAGTGGATAACTACATTTCAAATGGTTACTGATATAACTCTGAACTGCAGTGGTTACCATACCTTTCAGATATCTAGAATTTCCCAGAATGCCTAGTTTTTTTTTTTTGCCTCACATTTTGATCTTCTCTTCATAACATGTATGTTTTTCCTGGGACATTGTTGAGGACTAAAGCCATTAAATAATGACAGACATTTGAGTTTCAGACTTCATATCTTTAAGAAAAATGTATAATAATACAAAAACTGTTATTGTAGTGGTCCTCTGTGTTTATAAGAGTGATATTTATAATCTGTCCCTGATTTTGGGCCTTTGTCCTCCAGTATTTTTTTTTTTTTCCAGAATTCTTGTGCTAACAGCTTGGGGGGCATGGCTGTTAGATAAGCACAAACCAAGCAGGTTATGGTTTTCACATTCAACAAATACTCAGGTTTTGCTGCTCAGCTGTTTTGCAGAAGTTATGTAGCACAACCTTTATATGACCCAGAGGCCTAGAAAAGGTGAAAAGACCATTACATTTTAAATATTATATAAAATAATTTTACACATGAGCCATGAGTATGGCTAAATGCAAAAATAACTTGACCCACTACTGAGGACTGACAATGACACATTTAACAAAAATAGAAAAGATAAAAGTACTACATCAGTCTGTCACAAACATATAGCTTCCATAATTGTAAGTGGCTAGTTACACAGCATTTCACAACCTCATAATGTGCTCAGTTTTGACATTTCTGATAGGAAATTTGGATTTTATTTGTTGCCATCCTCACATTATGAAAACACAGATACTTTTTTTCTGCTTTGCTTAGAATGTGATTTTGTATAGTGTACATTAATAACTGTATCTAATGTCATCAACCATCAGGTGCGGCATCAACAAAACCAACTGAAAGGCTGCTACAATACATACAAAAAATGAAATGTAAGTTAATAAAATGTCCAAAATCAATTGAAAACACATCAGTACAAATATCTTGTAATATACATGCAATAAGAGACTCTTCACTATAGTTCAGTGTTTACTGAAAGTCCTGTGCTTACCCAAAGTGCAGTGTAATGCTGGCCAAGAAACACTACTTTAAATCTTAATGACACATGAAATTATTTCATTGGCATTTTTATGTCTTTGATGGTATGTTCAGCATTGATTGGACAATATGCAGTATTGTAATAATTTAGCTAAAAACAAAATAGACAATTAACATATAAAATTTACCGTCAGAGTAGAAGTCCTGCACTATTGCCCTCACCCAAAATATTGCTTTAAATTTTCCTAACAGAATCACCAAGTTGAACAAATCGTATTTACTTGTTGCTGAAGTGATGCAGTAGAGTATTAGCAGCCACAAAGAGGTAATGGACATGTAATTTTATATTAATTAGACAATCATACATTGTGGTTAGATGATTATCCTGCCACATAATTCCAACTATCATGGGTAGTCTAATAAATGAATTTGTTAGACCCCTGTAGTCCACTGAGACAACATATATACTAAAGCTATCTTTTTGTGGTCATCTAGATTGTTCTACTGAATCATTCTAAAACAATGACAGTATGTTAGCAAGTATAAATTTATAAATCATATATATTATGTGCGCGTGTTGCAAGACTTCCCACACATGAGTTCAGAAAGCCTTCTCTTTATCTCTCTCTCTCTCTATATATATATATATATATATATATATATATACAAACCAAGGGATTAAAAGATACACAGACAAACCATTCTAGTTGTAGCATTTATGTTTAAGCCTTTTCATTGACCTTATCAGCACAACACAACTGGATAGCTTTGCTATACTTCAGAAACACAGGGTCTTTAAATCCAGCTGATTCCCATAAATATTAAGGTGCCTGCAAAATATCCTAATTAATATCCAAACCAAAGGAAAAAAAAAGGACACACAGACCAACCATTCAGTAAAAACTGCAAGAAAAACCCAGACAAGCTAGAGTTTTCACTGTGTGATACCTTAAACATTATGTAGTGGAGACTCATGGGAAATATGCTAATTATTCATCCAGGATATCAAGTGGTTCAGCTACATGGCTTCTGAATGCCCATGACTTTTTTTTTTTTACTTTTTAAGTCTTTATGGTTGCATATACATACATATACATGTTTGTGTGTATATGTGCATACCAACTAGACAGTGGGAAAAGGTGAAAAAATCATCAGGGTGCACCACAAATTCACACAAGACAATACAAGAGCATGCCATTTGAGAAACTGCAATACACAAAAATACATCAGTATAGGCATACCCCAGCTCTGGGTAAAGAAATGAAATACCTCCATTTATGGTGCCATTCATTCTTTTTTTCTTTATTTTCTTTCTTTCTTTCTTTCTTTCTTTCTTTCTTTCTTTCTTTCTTTCTTTCTTTCTTTCTTTCTTTCTATCTTTCTTTCTTTCCACTTCTACTGACTGCAGCACACTGGAAACAGAAATCATATATATTCCTATATGTTAAAGTTATCATTAAATGTGGATGTGTGTGGTTGGTTGTAAACCAGCCCCTTGGATTCCAATTTTGTGCTGTCGATTGTGCAAGCCTCTATTTTCCAAAGTCACTTTGCATGAGATGCAGTGACCTTGGAACTAAGTATTATTAAGGTGGGTACATGGAGGACTTAAATTACATAAAACTGTGTGTAGTGGGAGCCTTCACTATTGTTTATGCAAACTATCTGGCTGCCATTATCTGTCCTTTCAGTACTGGTCTTCATTTAGCCAACTTTAAACATTTCAGTTGTCCTGAATGCAGGCATCTCCATAACTTCCTTCATAAAAAGATACCTGTAAGGGTTTTCATATTATACTATTGTCATATTATAGTAAATTAAATTGCTAAACAGTATACAAGAGCTAAAATCTTTTCTACCCTTTCTGCCTTTAGACTATTACTTAAATATACTTTAACTTTACTGGCCTTCAGTTACCATTGAATTATTAATTCAGAATTCCCAGTGATCTGAAAATTCCAGTTACTCTTCAAAATTCTTTTTGATGTTTTTGAACAATGATCACTTGTGTGAAGGAGGATTGTATCAAAACTTAAAACAGAAAAATAAAGTTTATCAGTCAGAATGAAATGACGTTCCAAGGATGGAATTCATTCTTGTAATTACCTCAAGACATTTTGTGAAGGTGTGACTGGCTTGACTTGGCTACTACGTGTCATATGTGTGGCCAGAGCCATGGTAGTTCTTTCTGCAGAATATTTTATTTCTTTAATCATATTTTTTGTGGTTTGATCTGTTGTTATTCCTGGCCTTACTGTGTCCAGAGGTTTAGTCTCTTGTGTTTTACATAGTGTTTTTGTTTTTCTCATTAGAAATGGTAAAAGGTGGCAGTCATTTAAAAGAGGTGTTGGGGTACCTTTTTGTGAAGTCATTTTAGGCATGATGACATCAGCATACTGTATTTCAACATACTGCTCTTTGGACTGAACAGGTTTTGTAGTTTGTTCCTGTGTAGTTAGCAAAGGTACTTTAGCATTTCCTTCTGAGGTGAATTCATTATTGATGGTACGATCCTGTACAGTTGTGTTGTTTCTTGGAGAAACAGAAGGGTGCCCTATCGTTTTCCTTTTAAAACTGAAAAGAGAAAGGTCTGTACTTATTAGCTGATTCAAGGATGAGAAAATATTACTTCTCTGGCCACTAGACAAAGGCAGTCCATTTTTGCTTTTAATGACAACTGGAGTTTCTGCAGTATTCTCATTAGCAGGGGAATTATTTTCTATCTGGACATGTTTTTGTGAAGCAGATTCTTCTGGTGTATTGCATAGTCCCATATCATGTTTTGCTTTCATTTTTGAAGAAGAAAATTCTGAAGAGGGAATATGTACTCCTGCGTCCTTTTGGGCAGAGTAATGGTTATTAGTGGTGGTATCTAATAAAGGAAATAATGCCTTTGCAGTAGGTCTTTCCATATTATAAATGTATGCTTTGGTATCTCCATGTGCAGCAGGAATTTCAGAGGTCATGTTGACATGAACAATGGAAGCTGAAGCATGAGAAGGGGGATCACTTTTGCTAGATGGTTTTAAAAAAGTAGCTTCTCTTCGCTTCAGAAATGTAATTTCTTTTCTTGAATTTTGTGCATATTTAATAATTAATTCATCTTTAGAAGTATTGTCTTCTGACACAGAAGAGTTTGATGCATCTGATGTTGATAATGTCTCTAGATAAAAGCAAAAAAAAATTTAATTAATAAGTTATTATTAAAGTTAAAATTTAGAACATGTATACTTAGGTTGCAAACTACTTTATACTGTAGAAGACATTTTCAGTGGGATTTGCCCAGGACTCAGCCCTGGACCCTCTCTTATTTAACATACTTACGTCAATTTTCCTTTGTATAACTGTGTACTGACTTGCAGATTTGATGGTGATAGAAAAAACAAGTTAATTGTAAAAGCCTTGAACATGAAAATCATTGATAGTATTTTCTAGACAGTTTCAGTAGACAACTATGAACAATATTGTTTTTAATCTGAAAAAAGTGTATTATTATAATTTATGTTCAGCTTAACAGGAATGTTCCATATCCCAATAATGACCTTTTTCAAAGGGTTGAAGGCCTTTGCAACATTATGTCAATACTCTGTTTCTTTGATTATTAAGGGTTACTTACTTTCTAAACTTTGTAAAAATATTTGCACTTTCTAACAGTGTGTAATTATTTCTGTTTTTGTACCTTATAAATATGTCTGTCTTACTGGAGCTTTTCTCCCTGAGCCTTAACTGAAAATGGGCATGCAAGTTCAGTTGAACTTTCATGGTAAACAAAAGCAAATAAATAATTAATGCCAAATATGAATGCAATAGCCAGGATGTTATTTGGTAATAAATTACATCTTTCAAACAATTTCACCAAGACATACAGATATTATGTTAACTCTGTTTACAGCTATAGAAAGGCCATCAATAAGTGTGAGTCAGCATTCTCTGTGTATAACTTGAGCGAAGTCAGGAAACTGGAAAATATACAAAGGCACTTCACAAATAAGACAGCAGAAAGACTGCATCGATCAAAAATTTTCACAGTTAGATATTGGCTGTTCACAGGTGCTATGCTATTGCTTTGCAAATGCTCTACAGATGAACTTGCATGGATCCTAGGATTTACCTTTTGAATCAACCCATTTGTTACAGGAAATAATTTAATGTTGAAAACTGATGCATTTCATTTAGGTTTTAAAAATGAGTTTATTTTATTATTATTTTTTTTTGCACGTGTGGGCTATCCAGTAGAGCAATTTATTGTTTGTTAAAAGACAAGCGAAGACTGCAACAAAAATTCAAAGTTTTGTCCTGTGAAGGTCTTGAGACTGCATATCAAAATATTGTAACATTGTCTACAAAGGGGTATCAGAACTTTCCCACCAACACCTCAGTTAATAATAGTTTGATGCCCTTTCATTTCAATCAGCAAATGAAAAATGATCCTGAAAGGACAGAAAAAAACCTGAAAATGTCAGAAGCTAATACAGGTTCATTAAAGGAATGAAGAATGCCATGATTTGCTGTTGAATCTTTTAAAAATGCATTTTGCTTTTATTAAGCCTTGTATTCCTATTTTCTTTGTGACTTAATACTGTTCCAACTGAGTGCACATGGGCTTGGAATACCTTTTATTTATGTATTGCCCTAAATCGTCATATAAATTTGGTACTTTTTTTTATTTATCTACATTTTCTCACTTCTTTGATTACTGGCTCATTATGATATACTGTATTCATGACTTCATGCTTGTTAATCACCACAACAGTAACTTCAGTTACTTTACTATTTCATATCTGTTCACTATGTGGAGCCCATTGAAATGATGGCTATTTTGAGGTGCTGTTTATATTATTGGGGTATAAGAAAGAAACAGAAAGGAAAGTCATTTTAAGAGCAATAGAAAAGAAAAAAAAAACAATAGTATATACTTATAACTGACTGGTATGTCACTGAAAACTGAGGGTGATATGATATATGATATTTAAATGTGAAAACAGAGAATGTATATCAGTGACAACAGCATAGCTATGGAAGATATGATATTTTTTGTATTTTGAGTATAGCTGTGAAATAGACTAATTAAAAAATCTGGCAAAAATGGAAGATTAAAAAATGAGACTCAGAGACACTCTCCTGATTCCCTGACCTAATGTAGAAATGACAGCCATGCTTGACTGTTGCAGGTCTCCTCTCACACAATCCATCCATCTCTTGATTGGTGAGGCTCAGAGCCACTCTCCTGATTCCCTGACCTAATGTAGAAATGACAGCCATGCTTGACTGTTGCAGGTCTCCTCTCACACAATCCATCCATCTCTTGACTGGTGAGACTCAGAGCCACTCTCCTGATTCCCTGACCTAATGTAGAAATGACAGCCATGCCTGACTGTTGCAGGTCTCCTCTCACACAATTCATCCATCTCTTGACTGGACATCATCATCGCTTGTTGTCTTGTTCCTGTTTCTCCCAATTCTTCTTTACCAAATCATCTTTTGCTTTCCTGAACATGTAAAAAAACACCATAATCTGCTCCCCTTACCCTTCTCTGCAACTGGGTGACTTTAGCTTCAACTCTGATATCCTCATTTTATAGCCTTTGCCACAGTTTGCATCCTACTACCTGTCTCAGGCACCCCATCTCCATCACCTCAAGCTCCCTCAGTGACTCATCCTTCACTGCCCAGGTTTCTGTGTCACATAGAAGCATTAACTGTACCAGTTTTGTGCTCCCCACTTTTCAGTTTCTTTGTCATTCACTTGTCATACACTACCTATGACACTCTGTGCCAGATGGTTACAGCACATTTGATTCTGGCTTTGACTTCTCATTCACACTTCTCTTCCCTAGTCCTCAACCACAACTCCCAGATACCTGAAGCCATTAACACATTCCACTATTTTCCATACTATCTAAAATTTCAGCTTCCCATGTGCCTTCAGTTTTGTGTTCCAGTTTCCTATCATTGTTGAAGTTCCTGTTCAGTGCCTGCATGTTGTGCTACATTGTCTGCAAACAGCAACTCTGTTACATTTTCCTCTTCAGTTTGTTCACTAATGTAGTCCATCACCAGTGTAGACTGCAGTGGGCTCAGAGCTGAATCCTGATGTGCACCTACTTGCCACCAGAAACCCCTCTGTGAGTCCAAATTCTGTTCATCCTTGTGGCATTGAGTGCCTGTACATAGCCTGGACTAATTCTACAAGTGTTTCTGGTATGTTATTCAAACCATCACAAGACTGCCTTAATCAGCTTTTTAAGGAGCTTGTTCTATGCAAATCCAAATCTAGGAATGCCCAGATGGACTCTTTTCTCATCTCCAATGTCTAATCCATATTTTGTCTTACTGCAAGCATCAGGTTGGTTGCACTACATCCTGACCTGAATCCATAGTGCTCATCTGATGTCTTAATTTCTGACTGTGTCAGGAAATCCACTGCACACAGACGGCATCTCACACATTATCAGTTCATCCTGAATAACGAAATATTAATCAAAAAGCCGAATGTTGAAACATGAACAAAAGTACTGTTCCCTTGAAATAATACCAGGATAAAAATATGCATTTACCTGTCTGGGTATCTATATCTATGTCTATATCTATATTAATATCTATATCATAGTATTGATAGCTATCTATTTATTTATCTAATCTATCATCTATATAATATAGCTATTTATATAAATATCTATCTATTTATATAAATACTGATACCTATCTATCTGGAGGAAAGACACACCCACCCTACTCCCCCATATTTCTTGCTAACTAACAGTAGAAATACTATTTTTTTAGATTTTTGATCACCATTCACACTTTAATCCATGATTCCTACTGTCCCTTTTCTTTCTGATATCAGAAGACAGAAAGAGAGAGGAAGAGAGAGAGAGAGAGAGAGAGAGAGAGAGACAGAGATAGAGAAGGAAAACTGGGGACTGTGACCATCATCCAATGGGAGGTTAGGATCTTTTGATGCTCCAAATAGTCTTCTGTATATGCAACATAAATTGCAGTACAATGCATGGCTATACCAAACTGTTGGAAGTGCATATTTCTGGACACTTAGTCTACTCATCTGGAGGATATGTAGTCTTTGAGTTATGACCCTAACTGCAGTACCAGGCCTTGTTCTTGGTGATACCATTATGGTGGGGTGTATCTTGACTATGTTCCTCTGAAACTGGTGAGTGAACTTGTTTGTGCGTTGGAAATAAACTTGGTTTTAAGTTGCTGGTTTGAGCCCTTGTTCACTCCAATACCTGCACTGCACAGATCACTAGTCAAACCAACTTAATGTGGGGTATAATTTGGCCAAAATCTATAAACTGCACAGCTGACAAAATGAACTCTTAAGTCTCCCAGAGGTAGGAGAAATAACTATTTCCCTGAGTGTGCAACTCTACACTTCATGCTTCATTAATATAACTGCCATTTCAATAGCATTTGAAATGCTTCAATTAAATAACCTGATACCTGATTAATAAGCAATGTTGTCTTTTGCAAGGACTAAATTTCATACTCTTAAATGTAATTAGTACCAGTAACGTTTACATAAATAATCAAATAAATGCTTATTCCAGAAACTTGTATACACCAAAATAAATTTGTTCCTCACTCTTATTCTGGTAGAATAAACCCATCTACTTACTTGTAAGCTCTTTGTAATAATTTCCTTCATTGCTTTTTATTTTATTCTCTCATCTCTATTAATCATATTTTTACTAAAGGGAGAGGCAAACTGCAGTCACCTAGCCTATTGCTAAGCCAACTTATGTGCCCCAATCACTTGTTTCAAGTCACTGACAATATCCCCTGATAAATGAACTATGTAAGTGTTGAGGGGCACACATCTTACCAGTGCAGCTCATATTATAGTAATTGGAGTGTTAGAGTGAATGAGAAAGATATTTGGCAGCATAACTTTCCCTGATGTCATACAGCTGTACATTTCCGCACACATCATGTTATCCCATGGCATAAATTTCAACAACTGGTATACAGTATTATAGGCAGAGAACCTTCAGTGCTTTCATACTGCACTGATCAATTCCTGCACAGAGCTTTCCTCAGCTGCCTTAACTGAAATACAGGGAGTTGTCATTTGGATAAATTGCATACTACTGCATGGGAGGCCAAAACTGCACAGTTGAGATGCAGGGAAATACATGAATTATGAACATGTCTGTGTTCCATTAAATCTGAACCATGCATATTCCAGCCAGAATTACAACACTGTTTCAGCTCCCCGTCTCTCAGTCTTAGCTTTATTCCTGAAAAAATGTAGTGTACATAAACAGCTTCCTAATATATTTCTTGTCAGTCTGGTTATTTCCTCAGGGCAAATTGGAATTCATTCTGTTTTTTGATATTTTTAATGAAATCACTATTTTTCATATGCTTGCTTTTGGAGGTTAAATATCACAGCTGTAATATTTGTTTCAGATATAGCAGCCATAGAAGTACACTGGGGCTTGCTTTGTCATGGGTGCTATAATCTTATATGAGATTCTGAGGCTTGAAAAAGAAGGAAACATTGATTTTTTTTATTTTCACTCTCGTCTACATTTGTGATACACTGGGGGTAGCATACATGGAAGTCAGAGATATGGTGGCAACTCTCTCCCCCATCACCTATGGGGAGTGCAGGAAGGCACTGCTCCTACAAAAAACAAGTGGACTGTAGTCATTTGTGCAGATTTATTCCATAATTTGTTTGGCCGATTTAAGTTGGATATTTTATTTTCGATGTTTTGCATCTCGACTAATGGAATTGTGATTTTTTTTTTCATTATAGACTCATTTTAATGCAGCCTGGTTTACCTGTTTTGATTTAATAGCCCTTAATTTAATGTATTACATCTATTTTCTATACCATTTCAACACTTGGCAAATCAGTATCACTTGGAGAGATGTTAAATAAGATTGGAACCAATGATGAACTTTATATATCGCTCAGCTAATTTGTCTGTTGTTCTTGCTTTATCAAGATGAATACTAGTCAATGGTTTTTACACATGCATTCATAATAATAATAATAATAATAATAATAATAATAATTAATAATTATACCCATTTGTTAACCAGGTAGGCTCACTGGACACATGGTCCATTTCAGGGGTGACCCAGGAGTAATGTTGGTTAAGTGACTTGCTCAAGGTCACACAGTAGGTAAATGAGAGCTGCAGTAATCAAAATGTATACTACAAAAACTATAGCTCACAGCCTTAACCCTCTGCATCAGCTGCCATTCATGAATCCAGTACATTAAATACTGGTTGACACCATCATCAGCACAACGTGATTTATATGGTCAAAAGACTGCTGCAGGTACCTTATTTGATTTTGATTCTTTTAAGCAAGTTCACCTCAGCGTACCTGCAACATCAGTGTTTCACGTTTTGAGAGTTTTGATGCTAACCAGTTTAATAATTTGTTCTACCTCTGCATATTTACATATCAGTGCATTGTTAACCATCAATAGTAATAGCGTGGCCTAGAGCAGTTTTCAGTTAGCTTTCTATAAAATCAGATGTAGGCTCATAGGTTCATATGTATATACTACGCTAATGACCAAAGCGGCTTTTTAAGCCTAGCCATGGATTCAAAATGTATTTGACAAGTTCTAGGAACCTTAAGATTATTCTGAGGGATGGGGCGTGGCTTAGCATGAACCTTGAGTAGCAGCACTTTCTCTCTGCTCTGCCTTATTATTTCTTTTATGACAGGAATTTTTAAGTATAACTAACTAAATAGTAATTTTTTTATATATTTAGTGTCTCTACATAGTTTAGTTAGTTAATATCAAAAATATTTTAATTATTTACAACTTTTCCTGTCAAAAATTACAAAAGACCAGTTTCAGGCATTTGACTGCAGCATGAGCTTCACTAAATCCTCTCATCAGGACTCTATTAAAAAAAGAGTTTCAAACTCTTTTAACTACCATACAGGAATTATCAACAAAATTTGACAGAATGGACATGAAAATAGATAGCTTTAAGGAAACTACTTCGCAACAAATGGAGACAATACATCTGGATCTGAAACAGCAGAAGGAACAAATTACAGGTATTGAAACTTCCTTAAATGACATGGATAGCAGAATACAACAAAATTAATATAACCTGGAATTTCCTCTAAAACAGAATATCTTGCTATTAACTAAAATAGATGATCTAGAAAATAGATCTTGACGAAATAACACCAGGATCTTTGGTTTACCAAATAACTTGGAAGAAAATAACTTGGAAAAATTTTTATCTTCATGGCTACCAGAAATCTTACAACTACCTGAAGCACTTTCTTTTGGTATAGAAGGAGCTCACAGGTCCTTGTCTTCCTTAAAGAATACCAAAAGCACTTCTACAAAGTCAGTTATAGTTAAATTTTTATTATCTCATGATAAAGAAATAGTTTTGAAGATGGCTTGGTCTAGGACACCTATTAAATACAAGGACAACATCATTTGTTTTGATAATGACTATTCCCCATCTGTTATTTCAAAAAGGAAACATTTCCTTCCATTGCTCAAAGAACTGAAAAAAGCACAAATAAAATCACACTTGCTTTTCCCTGCAAGGCTGAAAATCTTCCTTCAAGAGGGTCCGAAGATATTTGAAGAACTTGATGTTGCCATCAGCTACATTAAATCTAATAAAATATTGGATAAAATGGATGAAATAGACTGGGCAAGTCCAAGTCTCAAAAGAATTGCTGAAAATGGTAATTGGAAAACAGTTGAACACAAGAAGAAACTTAAAAAGTAATCCCCTTTTTGTTTTTCCTACATAATGAACTTTCTATCTTCTTTCATACAAATTTTTTATTTTTATTATGACCCAGAAGGCATGGGATTTGAAAACGGTTCAACAGGTGAGTGCCTTTCCTTAACATATAATATTTATAACTTATATTTATATATTATTTAATTGCTTGGTTACATTTAATAATAAGAAGTAGTCAGTATATAATATTTCCCTTTTATTAATATTAGTTTTCTTTATATTAGATATTTTTGGGTTATAATTTAGTATATACTTTTTTTTACACAAGTAATCTTTAACAACATTGTACTGCGTTTAGTTTAAATAAAAGAAAATAATGGGGAAGGGACAGGTAAAGGAAACAAAGTCTACAATAATATTTTTTTTAAGTATTAGATTATTGCCCCACTTTAGCTTAAACTTTTGAATATATAACCTGCTCAGGGATATAATTATATTACTTATAGAAGTTTAGAAGCCATTTTCTTGTTTAAAACATTTTAGTATTCCGGTTCTAGTTTGTTTCTTTAAATACTGCTAGAATGCTTATTAAACTAGTTTAAGCTTCCTTTATCATATTTCTTTTCATTTTTATAAAAAATTCCCTTATAATTAAAAATAATTTATTTTAAATATGTTTTTAGAGTATCCTTATAGAAAGGGGATATTTTGAGATGTCTTTAATTCCTTTGGCTTGTTGCTTAGTGTAGTTAAATATGTATCTTTCCTATGCATATATAATTTTCTTGCTCTCCGTTTCCTTTTTTGTATGCCCTTGTAGTTCTCATTGGGTATTTGGGCATGATGGCTTTGTTTCATGAGTTATTAGCTGATGTAGCCTGTATTTTGTTGGCACTGCTCGTTGGTGGCTTTGGGCATGTAGCGGATCCTGGGATTCAGGGATCTGAGGTTGCTTTTTTTTTTGTTTCTTTTCATCTGTTGTCTTCGCTGACATTTGTTGAGAGCTTTGACTGTTGCTGGAGTGTCTCGTGTAGCTCTCGAGCCACTATAAACCTTCATCTGAAGAAAAGAAAGCTCACAGTTTCCCACTGAAAAAACTGAAGCTGTTTTTTTTTTCTTATCTGGCGATGTAACCACATGCTTCTTCAAACAGCTGAAAGAGCAGCATGATGTTACTGATGATACGGCGTTCTTCAGAAAAAGGAAGTAAACATTTTATAAAGCCTTTTGGACATGCTTAAAAGTTTTGTTTGTTTTTTTCTTATTTCTTTTTACTACTGAGATGTTTATGTGCTGTACAGTTAAATAACAAGATAAACAGTAGCAGAATTTGTTACATTTGATACTAACTTCTGTTTAGTACATGATTATTGCAGGAAGGATTAAATATGACTAGTAAAAGCTCATTTACAGTATATTTGTGCACATTATGCTACTTTAAAAAGAAATATGCTTTTCAACAGTTCGCTATCTTCTAGATTTAAATATACTGAAACACTATTCACATTAATAACTTCTTTATATTCTAGTAAATACAATGCTACTAGAATTTATGTCGCTTTCTGTACATTACACTATATACTATCTTTTTACTTCTGTTTAGCAGAAGTAACAGACTAAAGGTTAACCTTAATGAATCTTACTAACTAATATCTACAAATACAATAATTGTAGACTTGTCTCACAGACTTTGCACGGGTATGTAATGAATGAGTAGCTCAGAAACATTTCTAAAAACAGTTAGCTGGTTTGACTGGCCCATAATTAAACTATAATCAATATACTGGTTATGGGTCCTGTTTTATTACTATGTCATGATACAAGTTTAAAGCATTAGTTTTGTTTTAACGGTTTAGCGGTCAAAATTAATATCATTTGATTTATGTGTGCTGTTGCAACCATACTAAATCATACTATGTTTAGTTAAAAATTGAGGTATTTTTTTTACATTTTTGGTCCTATATTATATACCACATATTCCTTTCATTTTAATCTAAAGCCGTTATGTTACAATAATGTATCCTGGCACTGAGAGTCTCAATTTTGTTTACAAATGCATTGGTGGGGTAAATAGATCAATGTTTCATATTTAGATACATAAACATATCTTTTTACTTCATACTTGTAGGGGTATATTTAAATTTGATTCATGAGTTTTGAGTTTTTAAAAATGTTTTTAGTGTAAGAAAGTAGTTTATTTTGGACACTCCTAGACAATAATGTTTTATTATGAAGGAATATACAACTGTGATTTCTATTATATCTGCATATATCACAAAAACTCTGTTTAGTTTCATATTGTTCAGTATTTTTAGCCAGGTTAAATATAATTTTAAACAATCACTTCATTTAGTTTTGTTAAAAATATATGTATTAGTGTGAGATGTTTAAGAAGTGGTTGTAGTAATACACTGATTACATACAAATCAATAAGTAAATAAGCTTACCAGTGATTTAGTAATTATGACATTTTTGAATAGTTGAATTACATGTATATTATAAAGCCATGTTTTAAAATGATGAAACAGTATATATGTCAGGCAGTGCATGATATAAACTTGCTGCTAGTAGGAATGTTAATTTGAGTGATCAATGTCACTCAAATTAGGAGTTTATAACTCCAGTTGGGTTTTAAAAGGTTTTCTTTGTTAATTGTTTTTGCTACAATTTCTTGATAACAATTCTTCAGATTTTCACAAAAATAAGATTAGTTGAATGTTATTTAAATATTTGCAACCTAAAATCATTTTTCTGTATAGTATACCATATACTGTGCGGTATTCCATTAGTTTTATTTTTTTTAATTTACAAACTAAAAAGTAATAGGTATTTTAGCAAATATACATTGTAATTCAACAAACTAACAACATGACATCACTGCCTTGTATTTCTCTTAATATAAATAGTCTTAATAACCCTAACAAGAGAAGATCTTTTAATAAGTATTTACAATTGCATAATTCACAATTAACTTTTCTCCAAGAAACTCATTTAATAGAATATGACATTTCCAAATTAGAATCTGAATCTTTTTCAATTTTTGTTAGTTCTAAACATTCACAAAAAAGAAGAGGTGACACATACAAAGATAATAAAGGTATGGTAGCTTCTATTATCACACAATTTAATAATTTAATATTCATTCTAATAAATATGTATTGGATTCCTGGCTTTGGGCAGACATTAGCACAACAACATATTGATCATAGTATTCAATTTTCTAAGGGTAATATTATCTTAGCTGGTGATTTTAACTGTATCTTTAGTAGCTCTGATTCTTCCTTTAAAGGTAAAAGAAAAAATTCAAGTTCAGCTGAATTGTTAAAAGAGTTTTCCAATTCTTTTTTATTAAAAACATTGATAATTATGCTGACCCAAAGTCGCTATTCTACACATTTTTTTTTCACAGAGGCACAACACATATTCAAGAATAGATAGAGTTTTTATTACAAATAATTATAAATAGTTTAATAAATTATTTAAGTAATGTTAATGTTAATGTTATCACATGCCCCTTTTCATATCACAGTTCTATAACCTTTGATTTATATATTCATACTAATGCCAATGCTCAGATAAAAATGAATCCCAGCATATATCACCAAATTAAAAGATTTCAACACTTTCATCCTGCAAGACGTTCATAGCTTTT
Source organism: Protopterus annectens (assembly GCF_019279795.1). NCBI lineage: Eukaryota > Metazoa > Chordata > Ceratodontiformes > Protopteridae > Protopterus > Protopterus annectens. Next base: position 634,680,070 of record NC_056751.1, read on the forward strand.
TAGAATTCAACACTAATAATAATACAGCTGAAATTATTTGGGATGCAATGAAGGCATATCTATATGGCAGAGTAATTGACTGGTATAAGAAAAAAAGACTTTCATGAGATAAAGAACTAAAAGAGATACAAACAAAACTAGACACCTTAAATCTTGAATTATTAAAAAACCCACAAGTAAAATCTAAATTGGATGAGCTAAAAATCTTAAATAAAAATACTTTGAGATTCTTAATCATAAAACTAAGATAAGTTTAGAGAAATTAAAATTTATTAATTTTTCAATTAATCCAAGATCTCTGAATATTTTATCCAATAAATTAAAAAGATTGAATAAATTCACTCACATTAAAGAAATATATTCACCCCCCAAAATGGTTTCTGATTTGAATAATATATTAATCGAATTTAGACAATTTTTTCTTAATTTAAACCAATCCCCCACATCAATACATTCAAGTAAAGATATTCAAGCTTTTGTTAATAAAAACTCTAAAAATAGATTAACAAGTGAGCAAACTAAGATTCTAGATAGGCAAATTACTTTAAAAGATATTCAAGAACAAATTAACACCCTTAAAATAAAGCACCTGGTAATGATGGCATTATTCCAGAAATTTACAAATTGCTTTCTGAAAAAGCACTAACTTTATTACTTTCAGTGTTCAACACTATACAAGATAAAATATTACTCCTCCCTCATGGAAGTATATGTTTATCTCTCCTATCTTAAAACCTGAAAAAGATCCTACAAAATGTAACTCATACAGACCTATTTCTTTACTTAATACAGACTACAAAATATTTATGTCTATATATACAAAAAGACTCAAGGTATTTCTTCCTAACTTAGTAGATGAAGACCAAACAGGATTCATAATAAACACAACAACATATGATAATATTAAAAGAGTAATAACTTTAATTGAATCAACTAAAAGTTTAAAAAATAATTTAACTATAGTTAGCTTAGACATAAATTGTGCTTTTGACTCTGTCAACTGGAATTACTTATTTAATCTTTTACATGAACTCAATTTTTCAAGCAATTTTATAAATCTTCTTACGCAGTTATATATAGGCTCACAAGCTTATATCAAAATAGGCTGTAGCATATCCCTACCCATACCTATTACTAAAGGCACTAAACAAGGTTGTCCTTTATCCCCTCTATTATGTACTTTAGTTATGGAGCACTGGGCCAACTTGATTAGAGATAATAGTAACATTAAGGGATTTGATACATCTTAACAAAACTTCAAAGATTCAAATGTTTGCAGATGATATCTTGATTGCCTTAGGTGGCAAAAATCCAACAATACAAGAATTATTTAATGACGTAGATTATTTTCAAAAAAATTCAGGTCTTACGTTTAATCATAATAAAACACAAATTTTATTATCTGGTACAAAAAATATAATATACAAAATTAATTTGAAAAATATGTTTCACAATCCCAACAAATAAAGTATCTAGGAATAATTATTACTAATAGTTTAAAAGAAATCCAAAAACTGAACTTTGATAAAAGTTTAACAGAAATAGATAACCTAATACTTCAATGGTCTAAAATAAAATTTTCAATGGAAGAGAAATTATCAATTATAAAGATGATTCGTCTACCAAAAATGTTATACATAATCCAATCTATTTCTATACCTCCATCATTTGCAGTAATTAAAAAGTTTAATACTACTATTAAAAAATTTATATGGCATCCAATTAAACCCACACTTTCCTTAACATACCATATGTTTAGTTGGGATAATGGAGGCATTGCTTTACCAAACTTAGAAATGTACTCAGTTTCTTCAGTCATTAAAACAATTTTGTATCTTATAGATAGTAAATAGTTAAATGGAAAGACTTTATCCTATCCTCATCAATAAATCTAAATAACAGTAATGATAATTTTAAGTTAAAATGATTGAATAATACAACCATATGGAAACTAAAGGAACATTTTTCTTTATGCCCTACACAAAATTTTACATCAAACTATATAAATATGATTCTAAAATCCTTTAAGAATTTTATGGGTTCAGGTGCCAAGGCAGCAAGACATTTCCCTGTGGTACAATTGACTGGGGACACATGGCTGAAGTGACATTCAGCTACAGAGAAATATGGCTGTTTGCAAATTCCCTGTGGGCAAAGAGAAGCACACACTGCTATGCTCACAGCTTTACTAGCCAAATACACAGCGGCAGAAGAAGTAATGAGTGTTGTGCTCACTGTACAGTACATATTTATATAACTACAACATGTAGAAGTGTGCTACAGCATGAAGGAAATCCTGCAGGCTACTGTAGTCACATGTATGCTCCAGTATGCATTTTAGGTAATGTTCCCTAGGCACTGTGAAGGAGGTAGTGGTCCACACACTCCAACTATAAAGGCACTGCCCATTGTGCACTGCATTTTTACTGCCACTGACATGCCCTCTGGCCAGCCTGCTGCTGATTCCTGCCATATTGCCTGCTGTCTCATGTTCCCTTGGGGACCATGGACATTGTTTTCCCCCTGTGTATTTGGTTATTAATGCTGTGGGCATGGCAGTGTATGCTTCTCTTTGCCCAGAAGGAATTTGCAAACAGCCATATTTCTCTGCAGCTGAATGTCACTTCAGCTATATGTCCCCAGTCGAATGTACCACAGGGGAATTCTCACTGTCTAGGTGCCTGAACCCAAATTTTATACATAGATATCAATCCTATGAACATTGGATCTTCTTCATTTTCCCTATACCATATACACAGGGGGTTGTCTTCTCCACAAATTTTCAAAAATGTCAACATTTGTACAAAAACAATAGATTTACTGGCATCAACTGGTAAACAATATAGAATTACAATCCATAAATACTTTATTGGAAGAAAATGGCATTGATTCTTCATTATGGCTTGATATACAAGAAGCTAGAAATTATGTTAAGAATAAACTTGACTTAATACCTTCTTCAGTTAAAAAACTCAGTTCCCAAATTCATTCAATATGTAATCATTTGTTCTCAACAGAACAATTTAATAAAATTAATCTGTCATACACACACACACACACACACACACACACACACACACACACACACACACACACACACACACACACACATATATATATGTATATAAATCAAATCAGATTTAGATAAATTCCCTGATATTTATATCAGACAAGATAAATTAAATTTTTTTTTCTCTGCAGGTAAACTTTACTTCACTTAAATGGAGAATGTTTACCTGGAGATTTTTAAAATAGATCATTCATCACTCCTCATAAAATAAATAAGATGTTTAAAGAAAATATATTGTGTTGGAGATGTTTAGAGATACAGAATGCTGATTGGATACATATATTCTTTGAATCTTCACATATAAAAAATATTGGGATGATATCAACAATTTCTTACAGGCAATATTTACTGATAATTTTCAACTTACAAAGTCATTAGTTTTACTTAATTCACCAATTCCATCCTGTGTAAAACCAAATAAATATTCACTTCTTTGGTCTGTATTGTCCATAGCCAGGAAAGAAATAACTAGAAATTGGAAATCATCACAATCTCCTTCTTTTCAAAACCTTAAATATTTTCTCTTGGAAGTATCCAGATTAGAATCATTAACAATTAAATCTAGATCCTCTAGGAACACAGCAAAATATAACCAATGGTTGAATATAATTGATTTATTAGAAAATCAATATCAGATTTTTATTAGTTAGCTCATATGCATTTGATCTAAATAGTTTTACTTATTAATAGCACTGTGAACATCTTTGTATATAGTTCATTGTCTTTTTTTTATTTGTTATATTTGAAACTTAATTTTTATTTAATGTATTACAAAAAATATTACATTTTATGTTAACAATTGTATGCTTCAGTAATAACTTTAATAAAACTTTAAAAAATATATTATTCTGAGGGGTATATTTAGTCTTAGCTTGGGTGGTCAAGCATTTACTGGCTGCCTCTGTCCCTTAGGGGCATAGATGCCAGATCAGGAGAGAATTTTCAATTTCCTATCCACTATTTCAAGTTATGCTTGAATTGGCCTAGGGAAGAACTCTGCTTCACATGGATGGGAAGCCTATTCCAGAGAAGGGGTGAACTGTCTGAGTCACGTACCTGTCCCTCCAACATGTCCTATTTATGTTGCAAACAAGGTTTAAATCACTTTATTTGGTAATTCTGATATTTGTTTTGTGGGTATGGAGAAGGTCCATTAGAGCAGGATCCCAGGATGCCCTGTATGTTTGGCATAGATCACCCTTCATCAGTCTGTAGAAGACTGAGTACAGAGATAGCGCTTATGCCCTGTATCCTTTTTTGTGGCAAACCTTTGTGGATGTACCATTTGCTAGATATGCAAGGTGAGATACATACCACACTTTTAACACCTTTATTGAATTATCACTTAAGACATAGGCAAACATAGACTTATATAAAAGAAAACAAACCATATCAGTATGTTCCTTGTTACAAACACTTACATCACGTATGTCTTTTTTTTGTAAATACGGCAGGGAGAATTGTGCTCAGTGACTGGTCCGATGAGAGCCCAAATACAGTACATTGGAATGATGCCTTCCTTGGACATAGATGCCATACCCTTGCTTATACGTTACGGAACACATAATGGTCAAAACCCAGGTTATTGTCTACATGCTTCCCCAATTCCCTGTCTAGTGGGTCTACTCTTAGGGGTATACTATAAATGAGATAGTTTCCAGGGTTAGCATCATCCTGAAGGATACTATTATGCATTTACTGGCACTGAGTTTTAGACCATGGCTCTGGGACCAGTTATTTATTTGAGTCAGGCCTTTTTGGAGAATATTAGTGTCTTGGAGGGATACTAGGACTGCAGCTAGTTTGCAATCATCTGAAGACTTGGTCAGCCAGGGGCTTTTGATGTTGGCCTTGACTTCAGAGAGGTAGAGGTAAAAAATTGGTGGACTCAGCACAAAACCCTGCGGGACTCTGTTAGTGACTGGCTTCTTTGTGGAGGTGGACTCCTCTTTCCTAACTTCTTGGGCTCTATCCAGCAGGTGACATAGGGGTTTATATCTAATTCTATGAGTTTGCCTACAATGCCTTAGTGGAATATTGTATCAAATACCTTGGCCAGATCAAAGTAAGCAGTATGCACCATTTTGCTATTGTCAATAACTTTGATAACCTTTTCAAATAAGTCCACCAGGCTGACTAGGCATGACCTTCCCTTGATGAAATCAACCAAGGTTGGTTCCATTGTCTGAAGATTTTCTGTGTCATTGTTAACCATTTCCATGATAATTCTTTCCATGGCTTTGGCATGAAGCTTTTCTGGAGGCTATGAGAAAATAATGACTAGAGGTTTTAATAGGTCATATTTCATGCTATTTAGGAGACATCCTGGGGTATAACTGGGCCTATCAATGTTGTACTCTTGGCTTTGGAGAGCATGTCAAGGACGTACTCCCTAGAGATAAATGGCATTTTCTGAGAGGTAGTTGGGGTGAGAGAGGGGGTAAAATTGGAGATGAATTTGCTAGCTAGTAGAAGTAGATTTTCTATATCTTCTGACTGAATGTAGGTCGCTCCATTTAAAATTAGTTCTGCACATTGCTGTGTACTGCTTTTGAGGTTATGGACTAGCTAAAGAAAGGTAACCATCTGAAATGCTGGGACCCATATGAGTAAGTCCCAAAATACAGATACTGCAGAGCAAAAAAATCGGACTTACATATATTAAGTCTGAGATGGCCATTTCTCAGAATATTCCCTTTTCTCTGAGGCATGATGATCTTGGAGTTGGAGTTGGTTCAGGGGTAAGGGGGGCTTGCCCACTTATTGAGGGGTGTGGTGGGGCTTGTGCCCTGCAGTAACCAAGTTTAAAGGAGAACTCTGTTCGACATTCACCCTTCACCTGAAGTTTCATCATTTTTGTTTTGTTATGTCGCCACTCGGAGTTACAAGTGCTGATATTTCAATAGAGAGCTCTAAAGAAAGACTTATGCTTGTCCTTGGTCTGGGAGGCTACATTTACCACAAATCCAACTTTGGTATACTTGATTTGCCCTATAAGTTGCTTGTTTAGATTGTTGAGAGAGTTTTTATCTTGCTGGATGTTGCATTTCTTAATGCTCTAATGTTTGGCATGACCTTCTTCCTTTTATTATGCATTCTATTGATTTTGGTATTCCATCAGGGTGGTTTGTTTTTTGAGTTTGTTCTTTGTTTATTCCTGGCAGACACAGCTGTCTCTGTGCATCTATTAACATGATCATACAGGGTCTTTGTGAACAGTTTCACATAGGCAGCAATGTTATCAGGGTTTGGGGTGGTGCTTAACATTTTGCTTAATAGCAGGAAGTTTGCCTTAGAATATTTGTATGTTTCAAGATCAGCAGGGGTCCTGGGTTTTACTTTTATTTCTCTTGTAGTCCTTAACAATGATTACCAAATTTATTTCACACATCTCAAATGTTTATGCTCTTAAGTCCAAGCAGTACACAATGAATTAATTAAAGTCAGTATATCACAGCAATTAAGTTGATTTGAAACAAAGTAGAATGCTAGGTATATATTACTAGAACAAATGATATAAAGAGTAAGCACTAAACTGAGAGTCATAAAATTTGTATAGATCTTATTACTATTTACATTTCTTACCTTTCGTCTTGCTCAGATAGCATAGCAAACTATGTTTAAACTTGCACTCTATCTTATTAGATGTTTCAAACCTCTTAATAAAGCGTATTTTGATATTTATTATTCTCTTCAAATCCCAACCTATATTGTCAGCCCTTATATTATGCATAGTACCTTTCTTTTCCTTTCTTAGTACATTCTTATTATTTAATTGTAATATTTTCCCTTTCCTCTGAGTGTGTTTAAGTGTCTTAAGTAATTTTCAGCTGATTATTAAAATAATCATAGTCTAGTCCAATTTCTGCAATTCAATTCTTACAGCAGAAACATCTGATGTTTTCCTTACTACTGTCTTCTTATTTCTCTGTTTCTGAACTTTTTTCTTATTGCTTTTCCTTTCATGGTTCTGGGATGTAAGTGTAATATTGCTATGATCACATCTACAAACAAGCAGAAAAGTCTTGGAATCTGTATGCCAGAATTATTTGTTAAGTAAGGCTATAACCAGTATAGGTCTAACCCTAGAATGTGATGTGTTTGCTTGTTTTCTTGGTCAGCTGGGTAAGTGAACTAAACTAGTTCTTATCCTTCACAGTGCTTTTTCAGTCATGACCAAGGTCATAAGGGTATGGATAATTCAATATTTATGGAGAGGTTATACTAGCTAATCAATTAGCATGCTTTTGGGAGGTGTAAGCAATAACTTGCTTTAAGCCGATGTCTTGCATTAAAGATTCCAGACAGTTATCATTAATGAATTGCAACTTTTAGTTTTAAAGGTTAGAAAAGGTACATATTCCCCATGAACCTCTACTACAGGAGGTTTAAAATATTATTCAGTGACGATTCTAGCTTTGTTAGGACTTTCATATATTTTTTCCTAAATGGTTTGTGCGTGTGACCTTTTTACTTTCTGTACTGGATGCTATTTAGGATATTTTGCAGTCACGATATTGTTAATAGATACCATGCTTGTTTTTAAGTTCTCTTTTCTAAAGTATGACAAAACACTCCAGTTTTTTCTGTACTGACAAATTCAGAAAAAAATGCAAAACACGGTATATCTGCAACTAATGGGATTTGGCTTTATGGGCCAATATCAAAGTCATAAAAAAATAAAAGAAAAGTAAAAAGTGTTAGCCTTTCAGAAGTCATGTAGCTTAAAATCTGATATGTCCTTAAGGGTACATTTGCATATATCCAACTATAGGGCATTTAAAGTATTACACAGTGAAGACTCTAACTTTACTTCGTCTTTCATACCTCTCGACCTCCTATTAGAAGAGATGTGGACAAAGTCAAAAATAATTGAGGGTCAAAGCCCCAATAATAGGGTCAAATTTTAAATATTGCTCTTAAAAACCTAGAAAGTTGCTAAATAAAAGGTTTTGTGTTAGCATGGATTTTTAGAAGGATAGGAAGTCTGGAAATCAAATGCCAGTCATTATTTAATGACTTCAGCGTCAATGGTTTGCCAGAATACCACGCATTTTAAGAGGAACAGACCAAAATATGAGGCAAAAATCTGGACATTCTGCAAAAATTTGGACAGGTGAGAGTTATGTGGTCTTTCTTGTAGTATTCTAGACATTCAGATGTGAGATTAAATTACCTGATTTGCTTCAGTTTTTGAAGAGTGAAAATGTTAAAATCTCCTGTTTCTGCTTTTACATCTCTAAAGCTGCTCATGCATTGTGAAGTGTCCATAGTAGGATAACAAGCTGAATATTCTTTCACGTGTTGTTCCAGGTGAAGTTGTTTTACATTTAGGCTGTCTAATGCATAAACTATTAAGCATTTTCCTCTGTTTGACTTTTTCTGTTGTTAGACAATAACTTATAATTTTCTAGCTATTTCCCCAAATCTTCACCTTTGAACTAGGGTTCTAAAACAACCTTCTCTAGACAAATTGCTAATGCTCAGTAAATGTCTGGGCCACTATATTAGATTATACTCATGTCTTTTACTAACATATGCAGTTCTTATGGCACTGCTCTTATTTTACAAAATGCATTTCTTTCTTTAATTTCTTTCTTAAAATAAATGTTGTTTAGACTGGTGAATAATACATATTCAAGCAAATTAGTATTGTGCTGATAAGGCCTCCTTATTTTCAAGCAATTTAGAACTAGTAACGGTATATTAGATTATAAACTGTGGGTAGATTATAAGGTTTATTCTCAGACTTTACAGATTATAGATGTGTTTACAAAATGTTATGCCAAACAGTTTGGCTCCTCAAAGAGGGTTATAAATTGTGCTATTAACATCCAGCTAACTTCAGATACTAAAATTAAATTAGATTATATTGAAAAATAACTATGTAAACTGGAATTGACCAAAGCACAGGTAAGAGATGGAATGACAATAATGACCTGAGAACACTTCAGAATGAACTTACTGTATCATTTATTCACCAAGTCATTTACGTCTGGGGAGATTTCTCAAGATTTAAGACATGGATTTGTTAAACACGCCTTTAAGGGAAAGGGGAATATGACAAACCAAGATTCATGCAGACACATTCATTTACTTTCTTGTTGTGGAAAAATAATGGAGAAAATTATTTTGGATAAATTAGTGTCAGAAATGGAAAGGTTGGGACTTGAAACGATAAATCAGCATGCATATTTTGAAAATAGACTATACACAAAACACTGATCAATAAATTAGAATGACTAGGTATTAATGCAATCTTGATAAGATAGAAAGCTGCATGGCTTACAATTACAAGAACAGTATCATCTAGGAAACAGACAGGTGAAATTTTGCATTACAGTCAGGTTGTCCCACAGAAGTCAGCCCTAGGGACATACTTATTTAGGATGTATCTTTCAGATCCAACTTTTTCATCTGAGGTGCTTTATATTCTATATGCAGAAGACTTGAAAATGGGTGAACTGATTACATCTGTTACAAATATTGCATGTCCACAAAAGAAATTGATTAAATTGACCATTTGGGTACAGGAGAATATTATGCTGATAAATGTGTCAAAAATGAAGCAGATGAGACTTTAGGGACATAGATTGAAGGGTAAATATTTAACACAACTCACACTGATTGAAACTGTGGATTCATTTAAGGAAATAGCTATATGAGTAGATCCATCTTTGAGTTTTTCTGATCTTATCAACCAATTGCTTAATGATGATTATAAAAGTATAGGCTGTATAAAAAGATTTATAAAATCTAGGAACTTGGAAATAGGTTCATAGGTAAGTCCTAGGATAGCTGCCCTTGTGGGTCATTTTAAGCTTACGCAGTTTCCCTTTTGATGCTTGAATTAACCTATCCCATTTGGTGATACAGTTTTACCCATCCTTTGGTCAATAATTATATATTACCCATAGTAAGAATAACTTGGATCATGCTACAGATAATTAGAGGAGGACCCATGCATCAGATAAAGCATTTAGGAGTTGCCTCTGTCTATTAATAGTACAGAGGTCAGTCCTGGGGTATATGTTCTGTTTCCCATCCATAGATCAAAGTTGTGCTTGAATATAGACAGGGATGAGCTTTGTTTTATATGGATGGGGAGTCTGTTCCAGAGCAGCAGTATCCTCTGCAAAATAAACCTGTCCTTCCAAACTTTTCTACTGATGTTGTGGAAGAGGTTTAGAATCCTAGACTTAATATTTCTGATACCATTTGACTTGCTGATGTACAGTAAATCCATCAGTACTGGGTAAGAGGATGTCTTGTATGCCAGACAGCGTTCACCACTTAGCAGTCTGTAGGATACAAATTATAGTGACAGGCTTTCGTTGGTCAATGTAAGACACATTGTTTAGGCGTTGTACCTTTTTTGTCTTTTTGTTCTGTGGGGATTCCAGCTGCTGTGTCTGGAGAGATACATGCCCAAGAGTGCATTATACTCAATAATTGTCCTAATGAGGATAAGTAAAGGATCAATGACATCTGTAGATCTAGACCCAATCCCTTTGTTTATAAGCTGTGCAATATAGAAGGACTTTCTGAAGACAGTGGACACATGTTGGTTGAAAGTTAGATCACTGTCCGTATAAGTTCCCAAATTCTGAACAACTGGGCCAACTCTTATAGGCATATTGTTAATTTGGTAGTTTCTTGGGGTAGATGCCTTCCCAAAGGACATGATAATGCATTCTTGGGATTTACTTTCATTTCATGATTTTGGAACCAGTTATTTGTTTGGGACACATCTTTTTGTACAATGACTAAGTCATTTGGGGATTCAAGGTCCCAGCACAGAACCCTGGTGGACTCCACTGGTGATTGGTCTCTAAGTGGAGGTAAATTACCCTATTTTGATTTCCTGCATCCTATCTTTGAGTTAGTTGGCAATCCATTTAGGTGACATTAGGGGTTATTCCCAGTTTATTTAGATTTTTTACTATGGATGAGTGGGGAATTACCTCGAAAGCTGTGGCTTGTTGAAGGTACGCAGTCTGTACCATTTTACTTTCACCTATTGCTTTGGTGACCTTTTCAAAAAAATCCATCAGGGTGAGTAAGCATGACATACCTTTGACAAATCTATACTAAGATGGGTTCAATGTCCTTATTGATTAATTCCATGATAAAGTCTTTCTATGGCTTTTTATATGAGGCTGGTCAGATTTATAGGGGTGTAATTGCCTGGATCTGTGGAAGGTCCTCCCTTATGCAGGAGAACTCTATTCACTTGATACAAAATCTGTATGAAGGCTGAGGCTGAACAGTATTATTAAGGGGTGGTTAAATTGTGCTTCATGCTGTTTAAGACACTACCAGGGATATTGTCAGGACCCATCATTGCAGTAACTTTAGCTTTTGATAACAATTTTAGGAATTGGTCTTGTCTGATAGTGGAGATTTAGACTTTCTGGAAGGGAAAAGGAACTGCCAGGATGGGAAAGAGGACATGGTCACTTAGTCATTTTGACTTGTTAGACTGTCATTTGTTTTGAAGAGTTCCTGTCTCTCGTTTTTGAACGTCTGTTTACCAGCATTTTTCTGAGACTGTTTATTTTCTTTCTTGACAAAAGTGGACATAGGGGTAGAGAATCCCTTTGAAAAATTGTTAAAAAAAGCTGAAAAATCAGAGGGATTCCCTGTATCAGCTTACCCCTTTCATCACACTTTTTGATAACTTCAGCAGCACAAAAACCCTAAACAAAATTTCTATCCAAAGGAGAATTTCAAATCTCATTTTAAGTTAAATTTGACCCAAGCTAGAGTATGGACAAATAATATGGAAACTTTATAAGCAAACTAGCATGAATAAATTAGAAGGAGCACATCAGAAATACATCACAGGCATCCATGGTTATCAAAGAGTAGTCAAGAATCAGACAACTTGCGTAGGAGATGTAATAATTGGTTTTCTGGGATAGTACTTGATGCATGGAATAGACTACCAAGTTATATTAAAGCAAGCACTAAATTAGAATATTTTTAAGAATAACTTAGGCATTTAATATGGAAATAACTACTTTGGTACAGTGGTAGGCTAAAAGGGCATTATTACACATCCTTGAATTATTTGTGTGTGTGTGTGTGTGTGTGTGTGTGTGTGTGTGTGTGTGTGTGTGTGTGTGTGTGTGTGTGTGTGTGTATGTATATATATATATATATACATATATATATATATATATATATATATATATGTGTGTGTGTGTGTGTGTGTGTGTGCATACAATATTTAGAGTATTTACAGGGTGGCATTCCTTTAGCAAAGCAGTACCAACATATAAAACTTGTAAACATTCCAGTTATATAAGTCTACATACTTATAGTTACTTATTCAGTGTAACAAAAGCAATTACAGGTATTTTCTTCTAGTAGATTTTCTTCAGTTCAACCTGATAACTAGACTACCTTACAGGTGAACTATTGTATTTTTCCTAATTATGACCTCTCTCCCAAGAATTTACATTAGACATAATTACAGTTTTGATAATTATCAGTCAACAATATCACCTTCGGATCTAAGCCTCTTAATAACGTTCAATGACCAATTAATCTGAAATAAACTCTGGCCTAGGTGCTATGTAATAAGTTCTGGACTGGATGTTTCATTACAGCACTATTTTCATTCTCCCATGACAATTTCACAATTAATAATTCATTTTGAGATATATGTATGTCAGTAATCTAGATGACAATATTCCAGTAAACTCACATTTGTCACAAATATGTTTTTTTTTTTTTTTTACTGAGATCATAAAATGCTCCCATGTCACATGAGTAATTTTCTGCAAAATAATTTTATTAAAATCTGATTCAAATGTTTTTAGGCCTAGATTAATATTGTTTACCTGTGTTATTCACTGCCTTCAGTAAAGTTGTTCTTTTTGCTAATGATTGGCAGTAGATTGGCAGTAGATTTTTATGGTGCTGAGGTGCCAGCTCAACACCCAACCTTCAGTGAAGGCATGGCCATTCTACTCATGTCTTTCGAACACCACTCGACCACGGGGAGGACATGCAGACTCCACACAGAAGGCGCTCCAGCCAGGAATCGAACGTGAGAACCTCTTGCTGTGAGGCAACAACGCTACCGCTGTACCACCGCAGCTACTGCCTTCAGTAAAGTATGATGTAAACAACCTTAAGGTTGTTGAATTAACTTAACCAGGGAAGTGAATGTGTGCAAGTAAAATATGACTAAAATAAAAAGTCAAAAATGAGAAACAAAGGAAGAATGAGTTGCAAAAGCAATGCATCTGAAAAGCACAGCCATGAAAACAGCAAAAGAAATGAAAACAAAATACTCATGAAAGTGCTTGTGCAATTACAGTTCAAGCTTCATCAATTAGACATGGCTACAGGCATGACAGGAAGAGATGTCCGACATTTAATAGGAAGAGTTGCCTTGCATTTAATTCACATTGTTGAATTGGTGCCAAAAATGACATTTTTAGAGTTATGTAGTTGGAAAAAGGTGTTTTCAAAATGATTTGTATATATATATATATATATATATATATATATATATATATATATATAAAACATTTACAGATCTTCAAGTAGAGGTCTAAGATCTCTGCCCAACAAAGTCTCCAGAGTACTGCAAACTTGTGGTTATTATTAATTGACCCTGTGACAACCAAACTCTAAAATAATCTCTCTCTAGTAAACTTGGTGCATTAAAATGTGATTAGACTAAATGCTAAAAAAGTAAAGTACAGGTTCATAAGCAAGTACTAGGCTAGCTGCCCTTGCAAGCCTTTTTAAGCCTAGCCAGTGTCCCTTTTGGTGCTTGAATTAGCATATCCTATTTGGTGTTAGATTGGCCTTACCCATTCCTTGGTTTTTAAATATATATTACCCCTAGTGAGAATAAGTGGGATCATACCATAGATAATTTGGGGGGAATGTATGATTCACTTTTGGTAGACAACTCCTCTTGGCAACATGCTGTATAGACAGCACACTGCTACAGAACAATATTTAGTCAGAGACCCAAGAATTTGGGTTGATAATTCCCTATCTTTTTACTATCATATGAAAATAGTTGTCAGGAAATCAATTTAATTAGTTCAGATAATTGACAAAGAAATATCATCAAGGTCTAAAGAAGTACTCACTCCTTTATACTCAGCACTGATCTGAGAAATTATTGCGTACAATGTCCCCATTAGGATGCATCTCGCTACATATATCAAACAGAAAATCCCAAAAGTTCTTAACCACAATGATCACAGGCCAAAAGTAGAAGCGCTATCAAGAGAGGCTGAAAGCATTATCTGTTTATTCAGTGTCTTCTAGACTTTTGAGAGGTCTTGTCTGTTTCTTTTACTACACCATTAGAGACCCAGTTATCCTGAACCTTCTATATCTCCACAAGTTCAATGGCTTCAGCAATGCTAGAACCAGGGACCTAAATCTTCACCAACAGAGAAATAAAAGATGGTGGAAGGATAAGTTTATAATCCAATGCACCCAAACCTGTCAAACAAACCTTCTCTACATGTTAGGCAGTGCAACTCACTCTCTTCCTTTAAAGATAACATAGATGACTAACTCGGTATTCAGACATTTACTCCAGGTTTGACTGTTATGGTCCTCCTGGAGAAAAGGTTACAACTTGAGGGAGGGCATTGGCAAGTTGTAAATGGTCATAAGACTCAAGAGAAGAGCATCTTACAGAGTCTACAGATGGTTATGTTACTGTGCTGAAGAACAGAGTCAAATACTATGACTTTGGTGAAATATACAACTTTAGAATAATAGATTGTATAAGCTGTGCAATATATGAAGAAACAGATTGGAAGGCAATTAAAAACAGGTGTATTCCTATCAAAAACTACCGATGTGTGCAGAGAAAACAACATTACTAATTCACAAATAAAATAATGTATTGATGGAAAAGAGGTGTCTAAAATAAAAAAAAAAGTGAGTCAAACAAGATAACACTGAAAAATAAAGACAGAATATTTGTCAGCATAACATATATGAAAAAGAGAACCATGTGAGAGTAAAAATCTAAAATGGAGGCCACACTGATTATACACTTTTGAGTCAAGCTTGCAGTAAGTATGGCTATAAGCATTACATGATACTATGTTAGAATTCTGAAGACTAAACTCTCCCTCCTTTTTAATATGTATTTTTGGTTTTAAATTTAAATACTCTTGTTTGCTATGCTTGCTGTTCACACTCTGTTGCGCTTTAGTAGCTCAATGTTTTACATGTTAATAGTTATATTTATATGCGTGATAATACCTTATTTATTCCTGGATTTTATGTATTGCATCTCTGTTCTAAATGGTCTTTTTAGTTGACTTTATGATAACAGGTTTGAGTGTTGTCTTTCCCTTCACAGGACAAGTCAAGTATGAATAGGGTCTTTGATCCATTTCAGTTATTCATTTAGTAAATGTTAAATAAATAAAATAAACATATAATGTATCTGTAGTAATAGAAACGGAGCGAAAGCAGGCAATAACTTTAGATTAAAAAATTTTTTAAAAAAATTTATTCACAAATGTCCAGACACAGATAAGCGCTTTCGCTTGAAAAGCTTCCTCAGATCTATAGTACATCCACACTAAAACTAAACCAGTTATATAAAAATTCAAAATATTCAGACCAATCAAACATCCATGTCAATTAATACAATTAAAGGTACACTACGCAGACTATACTACAGATACTAGACTGGATACATATCTAACACAGTGCCAGGAGGATATGTATGCACATATATAAACGGAACTGCACCAATACATATCATAAATTCTTCAAATTGTAAAAAATATATATGTATTAAATTTATATATGCATATGTACATATAACATATATATAAAAATATATAAAAAGTATGTATGCACTTAAAACTGAATTCTTATAACGTAATACTAAAAGATACACAGACTAATCTTAAAAAATAAAGAAATTATAAATCATGTACATTGAGTATGAACCAAATGTAGTTCTCTAACAAAATATACATACATTGAGGAGAAAACACTATGCACATCATGGATAATTTTTACTTAATATTCCGACGTTTCCTTAACAAAGGCTTAATGGATGTCCTTTCATTAAGTCTCCTACCTCTATCTGCTCTTAATATAATAATCCAGTTATTCTCCCTGTATTCAGTGTGGTTCCTAATATCGCCTTCACGTACACTGGGGGGAATAACTTCAAGGGCTCTAAATAAAAACCTATGAGTGTCATCATGTTGTGTAATGTGTTTAGCTAGGGCATTGTGTGCCGAATTCTTCCTGATATGGTATACGTGTTCACGTATCCTATCCCTAAGTGGCCTGTTCATTTTGCCAACATAAAAGGAAGAACAGTTCTGACATACGGCCAAATAAACTATATTAGAGGTCATACAATCAGCTCTAACTGATGTCATAAATTCTCTGTAGATCAGGATGAAAGAACCTTCTATTGGTGTCTATATATGTGCAAAAATTGCATTGCCCACATGGTCAAGTATACTCATCTCTGAACACAGCTTCCTTATTCTTAGGATAACAAAGCATCCTCTTCAGGTTCTTCTTATTGCTATACAGGAAATGTGGTTGTTCACCAACTATCTTTTTTATATCTTCATCTACTTGCAAAATTGACCAATTCCTGCTGATAATATTTCTAATTTCTATATTATATGTTGTATAAAATGCTGGAATTCTGACAAAAGTTTGTGTAGAAGGTGTTTCCCTTCTACCAGTAGTCACAACCGGCCCAAAATATGGTGCCGCTATATCATGTCGTGAGGTGAAAATAGTTTCCAAGTGGTTATTTGTTTCAAATTCTCTATAACCTTTATTTAGTAGTTTTACCTTCAGACTGTCCAACTCTTCTATGAATCCTACTTCTGAGGGATTCAGTCTGGAGGCCCTCATACCTTGGCCTTTAATAATGTTCTTGAACACATATGACGGATGCATACTAGATCTCATCAGTAAAGCATTACGATGACATGGCTTGCGATATACTCTTGTATTAAGCAAGCCACCTGGTAACTTCTCTATATATAAATCTAAAAAATCTATTCTCGGGCTAGAACTCTTCATAGTGAATTTTAAATATTCAGTTAAATTATTCATTTTGCAAAGCAGGGTGTCCAGTTGATATCCATTACCGTTCCATAGAACTAAAAGGTCGTCGACGAAACGCCGATAAAAGACCACATGTTTATGAAATTCTTCTACTCGAAACAGGGCATTCTCCTCCCAATGTGCCAAGAACATATTTGCGTAACTATTGGCACAGGGAGTCCCCATAGCCACCCCGTCCTGTTGCCTAAAAATGGTATCTCTAAATAGGAACAGATTATTTTCCAGGACAAGTTCTAAAAAATGTGTTATTAGATCTATCTGCACAGCAGAATATCCACTATGCTCCATCAGATATTCTGATATGTACTGAGTACCTACCTCATTCGGAATGATGGTAAATAATGATTGTACATCAAATGTAACTAGAGTAAATGCCTCAATGTCTGTAATACCTCTCAAACATTCATAAAGTTCCATAAGGAATTGCTTAGAGTCTTTTAACACATATTTATTCTTATTTAATACCGGTTGTAGGTGTTTTTCCACATAAATGGATAAATGCTCTGTAACCTATCCCCCACCAGCAACTATTGGTCTCATGGGTGGGTCATATATATTTTTATGAATCTTAGGGAGGCCATGTATCTGGGGTATAAGAGGATTCTTAACAACCAGATACTCAAAAACCTCTTTAGTTATAATACCACTTCGATATATATCTAATAAAGTGTCAGTAACATATCACATAATTTCATGCACTTCCTCACTAGTGATGATCTTATAAAATTTATCTCTTAAAAGATTATCCATGGACATCAAATATTTTGAGGTGTCCATGACCACTATTCGGCCTCCCTTATCAGCTGGTCTGATTATAATAGAGGCCTCTGACTGTAGATGTTTCAAGCACATTCTTTCTTTTTGATTCAGGTTGTCTGCTCTATTATATCTCTTATGTGTTATCCTATTATCAAAATATTTAAACAATTCTTCTTTTGTCAATTTCAAATAGGCATCTACTAAAGGATGATTCGGTGGAACAAATTGGCTCAAACTCCTAAACCTATGTGTCTTGTCCTCCTGTGCATTCATATTTCCTGTGTCTTGTTTACCATATAATAATCTAAGCATGACATTCCTACAAAAACTTTTAAATCTGTAACTGTATCTGTTAAGTTGCTACAACTCTTAGGGATGAAGTTCAGTCCTTTACCTAATAGACTTTCTTCATCTGGTGAGAGTATATATGTCGAAATATTACAAATCAGCGACTGATCCCCTCCCCCCACATCTTCTTGATAGTCTGATGGGGTAGATACTCACCCGAATGTTTCCTTTTCTGGCGGCCACGACTCATAGAGCGTGTCCTTCTCATACCCTTGTCTGTGCGAACAGGAAGGGGAAAAGGAACCCCTTCCCCTATACCATCAGAACATTCCACTGACCTATTAATATGAAGGATTTTAGGTCTAACAACTGCCTGTGAAATTTGTGTGATGGAGGGGGGTTGCTTCTTAACAGCTCGGACCTCTGGATACTCCAAAACATGTTTGCTAAGAGAATTTGTTTCTTTTTTTATTCCTTATGTCATATAGGTGTTCGTATATGCGATTTTTTTAACTTTCTATCAGTCTTGCCTATGTAAAAGCAAGAACAGGTGGTACACATGGCACAGTAAATCACTTTCTCAGAATTACAGTTGTATTTCTGATTGATTCTGATTTCAGTATTATTAATGTCAAAAATATTGCCTTCTTTAATGTAAGTGCAATAGTTACATCTGCCACATTTGTTTATAGAACCTGACCTGTGGTTTGGGTAAGAGTTACTACTCTCAGTTATGTTTTTCATATTCTTGCCTTTACTATATACTATAATAGGTTGTGGTCCTATTAGTGGTCTGATGTTCTTGTCATGTCTCAAAATAGACCAGTTTTTTGTTAAGATGTTTCTTACTATGTGACTATCTTGAGTGAATACAGTGATGAAAGAAGTCATAATCATTCTTTGTCAACCCTTTAGCCATCTCTAGTACATACAACCCCCCACTTCATCCCATTGCCCAGTTTTTTGAGAATATGTGTGAGTTAGATATACGTAACTCTAAGCTTTCTAGTAGGAACTCTGACATGAATGAGAGAAAGTTAATGGATGAAATAAAAATCTTTTCACAAAATGTTAGAATTATGAAACCTGATAAAGGTGGAGGTGTCTTGATGGACTATGAGGACTATAACAAGAAAATGTTTTGTATTCTAGAAGGAAAAGCATATTTAAGGTCATCCATTAATAAACTGAACACTTCTTACCAGCATATAAGGAATGAACTCCAATATTTATTTATAGAGGGTTCAATTTCTATTGATGTGCTTAATTTTCTCTCTGTTCCCTGCCCTAAAATATCAGTCATGTTTGGGCTGCCAAAACTGCATAAAAATTTAGCCAACCACCCATGCGACCCATAGTAGACTCCAAGGGGTCCATTACCCACCCCCTTGCAAGATATCTGGACAATAAGTTAAAAGAATACATATTGAGTGAGACACATATCTGCAAGGATTCATGGAGCTTCTTACAAGCTATGGATGAGATACCTTTCAAGGACACTTTTGTTTTTATTACTATTGATATTAAAGACCTTTATTCAGTCATACCTCACACAATTGGTTTGGAGTGGTTTACAGATTTCTTATATGAAAAAGATATCTCACACTTCCAGACCTTGGTCTTTTCACAACTGATGGAAATTGTCCTTAAAAACAATTTCATTTTGTTTAACAAAGAAATTTACTTACAACAAGAAGGGGTGGGTATGGGGTCTGCATGTGTTTTTTTATATGCAAATATTAGGCAATGGGAGAAGACATTTCTTTTTTCTTCATGTTATTTTGAGCACACAAATTTTACACCAGGTTTTTGGATGATATGTTTGTTCTGTGGGATGGACCTGTTAATGCTATTGATGATTTTATAAATTATATTGGAACCACCACAGAATTTCTAAAGTTCACCTATACCAGAGACCTTGACAAAATTTCCTTTTTAGACGTCTTTCTGGAAAAGGATTATGAAAATAAGAGGTTTGTTTCAAAAATCTTTAGGAAAAGCACATATTCAAACTCACTACTGCATTTTTCTAGCACACACCCAGTCAAACAAAAGAAAGCAATAGTTAAGGGACAGTTCGTGCGTGCAGCCCGTATGGTATCTGGTATTGATGAATTTTTAGATGAATGTGACAACTTGAAAAATATGTTTCAAAAAAGAGGCTATCCTTGTAAGTTCATTAGTGATATAATGATTGAGGTGGTTAACAAGAGAGAGCGTGGGTTTTATGTACCTTTACTTTCTTGTAGTATGACTGACAGTGGACCTTTCACCAGTAATCAAGAAACTGACAATGTTGCAAGTAAGAATGATTATAAGACTTCTTTCATCACTGTATTCACCCAAGATAGTTACATAGTAAGAAACATCTTAACAAAAAAAACGGTCTATTTTGAGACATGACAAGTTCATCAGACCACTAATAGGACCACAACCTATTATAGTATATAGGAAAGGCAAGAATATGAAAAACATATCTGAGAGTAGTAACTCTTACCCAAACCACAGGTCAGGTTCTATGAACAAATGTGGCAAATGTTAACTATTGCAGTTACATTAAAGAAGGCAATATTTTTGACATTAATAATATTGAAATCAGAATCAATCAGAAATACAACTGTAATTTGGAGAAAGTGATTTACTGTGCCATGTGTACCACCTGTTCTTGCTTTTACATAGGCAAGACTGATGGAAATTCAAAAAATCGCATATACGAACACCTATATGACATAAGGAATAAAAAAGAAACAAATTATCTTAGCAAACATGTTTTGGAGTAAAGGACCATAAGTTCCAATTTTTTATTATAGACAATATCAGTACCAACATGAGGGGTGGTGCATGGCAACTATTACTTGAGAAAAGAGAATTATACTGACAATTACGTTTGAATGCAGGGAACTGGCCAGGCATGAATGAGCATATTTCAATTAGCCCAATTTTAAAACTAAGGGCACTAGAAAGATAAAATGTGTGTGTGTGTGTGTGTGTGTGTGTGTGTGTGTGTGTGTGTGTGTGTGTGTGTGTGTGTATGTATATGTACATATATATATTTCTCCATTATGCATTTTAACATTTTAACATTTTAATATCACATGTTCAGTATTTATGTTGTGTATTTATTTGTCTTAACATTTTCTACTATATCTATTTTTTAGTATTTAGTCACACATTTATTGTTTTAACACATTCAACATATTTAAATATTTATTGTAAATTGTCATTTTTATGAAGCAGTGTTTATATATAGTGTGTTTTTAGGGTGGTGTGTTCCATGAACTTTTTCAGTTTGTATAGTTTGTCTGCTTTTTAAATTCAGTGACTGTAAATATTGTGCTTTTAATGACATAATTGATTAGTTTATAACTGGATGGAACTTCCTGTTTGGACTGTATAAGGAGGAAGTAACTATGTGGGGTAAATTGTCTGATGAAGTCTAGATCTTTCTGGACGAAATAGCTCATCCTTGGATTTTTTTGTCTGAAGTTAATAAAGTGGATTCTGCATTCTACAACTGTGTGGTGATTTGCAGCCTGCAATACTTTGAGTGGGTTCAATTCAGCTACTTCTTCTGGCTTTTGTGTTTATCTGCTTCAGTTTGTGCTTTGTAACTTTTTTGTATAAAAATACCTATGCAAACACCGTGAAGCAAAAATCCTAAATCTTCTAGATTTTGTTACATATTTGGGAACCATACATATATATAGTCCCATTATTTCTTTGTGAATTGATTATTCCTAATCCTTTCTAACCTCCTCTGATTGATTCCTATAGTTATTTTGCAATATTTTATATGCCCTACTAATTACCCCTTTTTAATGACAGCTTCTGTTCTAGATTCTACTAAAAGCTTTATCACTACCGGTCTTTCATTTAGGATCCCCCTATTCCTTTCTCTTTGCCTATACTTTGATATCAATTGTTGATAATGAAGGCATTTTGTAACCTGTGGTCCAAATGTATTCTTGGCCTCTTCCCATTCTATTACCTTTCCCTCTTAAATTCTTTGTTCTCAATACCTTAATTCTTTTACCAGTTTTCTGCAGTAAATTCCAGCCCCCCCTCTTGCCTGTTCTCTGTACCCCTAATTACAGTCATCCCTATTCAGAAGAATCTCCTTTTTCCCATGTTGGCTTAGTTCTTAGAATACTTTCTGCATCGCTATGAATATAATATTCTATATGGTAATTATTATTCTCCTTAAGGATCTAGATCCAAAATCCCAGTGTCTTCTTATCTGTTGGTCTTCCCCATTGCATCATCATCCCTTTCCACTTTGAATTATAGCTTTCTGCTTGTACTACCTATAGGAGCCTTAACTGTATACCTTTGAAATCCACATTTAGATTAGATAATCCCAAACCACCTTGTTCTATTGGAAGGATCAACTTCCTGCTGGACTCTTGCTCTCTTCCTCTCCCAGATAAAATCCTTCAACCAATTATTAATTACCATCCACAGTGTCTTCTCTGCTTGATACAAATATGCCTGAACTGTGTATAAAACTAAAGGGACTAAAAACATTTTCACTGCTTGTATCTTGCTATCCATGTGCATAAAACAGAGCTCTCAATTTCTCAGTTTTTGTATCATCTTTTATTTAGTCCCTTCTCACATATCCTTATCTGCCATAACAGAATCCTTTTTAACCCACACTCCTAAGTACTTCATTTTATCATTGTCCTGTAAATATGGATGTTGCTCAAACAATTTGTGAGTGGGTACATGGTTTACAGCTATTGACTTTGTTTTATCTTCATTAAGTTTTTATCCTGAAAAGACCTGAAAATGTCTCAGACTGTTCCACAACACTTATATGCCCTTTTCTGGTTTTAACAGGCACAAAACAATATTATCTGTAAATAAAGAACATTTTTCTTTATTATCATGCCAATCATGTCCTTGAATTTTCTGAGTGCCTTTTTTCTTTGCCAGTGGATTTAAATATAATGCAAATAACAAAAGGGCCTGGTTCCTTTGTTCAAACAGAACTTATCAGAGAGGAATCCACCGATTTTAATTTTTGCCTCCATTCTCTCATATATCCTCTTAATTAACTTTATTACTGTGTCAGGAAATGCAAATGAGTCCATTCCCCTACTCATAAAATCCCAGCTAACTCTGGTGAATGCTTTTACTGCATCAAGATCCACCAACAGCAGTGGTATTTTCTGGCATTCTGCTTCCCTCTGGATCATCATTATTCCATTAATGATGTCAAATGTTTGCCTCCCCTCCACAAAAACATATTGGTCCATATCCAACAATTTTGGCATCATCTTTGACATTCCTTTAGTCATTATAGACATGAACACTTTATAATCATGGTTTAGAATAGAAATTGGCCTATATGAAGCTGTACATGATGGAGCTTTACCATCTTTAAGTATTATAGCCACCACAGCTTTCTTTCAGGATGTTGGTACTATTCCTCCTTTAAAAATACTGTTAAACAAAACCTTTCACATCTTTATCACTTTCTTCTCTCCTAACCTCCAAACTTCTCCATCAATCCCATCTATTTCTGGAGACTTTCCTGTAGATTGGTTATACATCACAATTTGTATCTCATCTTCTCCTAGTCTAAATGTTAATAATTGAGCCTCATCTACTTTGGCATATTTAATTCTTCCATAAACATTTCCATTTGCCCTTTTTTCTTGATTTCCACATTTCTTTGCTTTATACAGATTTTCATAAAAAATTCCAGAATATTTCCAATACAGCTACATGATCTCTGGTTATTTTCATTGTTATAGGTTCCCTAAGCTTGGCAATAGCCCTTTCTACTTTCTGTGCCTGAGCCATTTAAAAGATTTTGTGCTCTGTCTGGAGTTGTTACTGAAAAACAGATGCTTAACACCAGTTTTTCTGAATTCATGCATATTATTCAGGTAGTCTCTTATTTTCTGTTCAGTACTCTACAGTTGTTCCTCTTCTTGCTCTGTGAGATCCCCTGTTCTGCAATACTTTAACCTTTGTTGGTCCCTCTATATAATTCTTGTTACTTTTTAACCATAGCTGTTTTTCTTTTATTTCTGCCGTATTTTTAAACTCTACATTTATTTTATCCCGCTCCCTAGCTATAGTTTCTGAAGAAATTTCTATCTTTCCAAATAACTCCAGAATAATTTCCACTACCCATTTCTCAGATTCCTCTCTGTTTAACAGATAGGTAGAGGAGTGCCATTATCTCATTTGTATTGCATTGCTCTGCGTTTTTATTTTAGTTATTATTGGTGCATGATTGGAAATAGTTATTGGATGCATATCAAAACTTTCACTTAAATGCACATGTTCCTGTGAAATGTAATTTCTGTCTAGCCTAGCCCAGTTTTTGTACCTTGGGGAATAATATGTAAATCCTTTCTGAGCTCTTACCACTGAATTCACATCTTCCATCACAAATATTTTCATAAATTTCTTCAAAAATCTGCCATCTTTTGTTATATTTTCCCTTCTAGGCCCCCAAGATACATCCTCACTATTACAAATCAAATTCCAGTTCCCACCTAAAAGTAATATTGCTTGCTGAAAGCTAATTATTTCTCAGAGAATTTTCTTAAGCTTCATTGTGGCAGTTTTAGGTGAAATATACATACATGTAAGTGTAATCATCTTCCCTTGCTAGCAGCCCCATACTATTACAAATCTACCATTATTATCTTTTTTTTCCTCTTTTATCACTATTGGAGCTCATCTAGCAATTAATATAAGTAATCCCCTTTTCCATTGTCACAGATATTCTGCTGAATAACCATCCTGAGATCCTTTCTTTATCAAAATCTCATACTGGCTTTTTTCCTAACGTGTTTCCTGTAGCATAGCTATTTGCATTCTGGATTTCTTGATGTACTTCACTACTCTTTCTTTTGGGTCTGTATCACTTCAGAGAAAGAACTATTTGTCAAATAAATTTGTTGTCAAACTCTATTTGTCAAGGCCTTAATCTGTTGAATGTTAATTTAAATGATTTTTTTTTCCCAGGGGGAAAAAAAAACTCTTGGCCAACCTAACAAGTATTACAAAATATACAAAATTTAAAACTCACCCAGTTAGGGGGGGGGGAGCTGTGCCCCCACACCCCCCAGAGTGTGGAGGCCATGACCCCCCAACTAAATATACTAACTACAAGATCACACTACATTGGGGAAAAGGGAAAATTCCCAATGATGGCCAAACGTTTTTTTTTCCTAGGAAAAAATTTGCTTAAATGAACGTTCGATGGATTAAGGCTTTGACAAATAGAGTTTGACAAAAACTATTTGATGAACAGGTTGTTCGACAAAGTGAACTAGACCCCTTTCTTATTTGTATATATACCTATGAGACTACTCAAATTCAAAAAATAATATGGAAAGTGTTGCCATTTTGATAAGATGTTATTAGTTCTACCTGTTAGGTATAACAGCTTTTTTAAATGTCTAGTTTCAGCTTCTGTGTTACTTACATACACTAATGTTTGGCAGGTTGATCTTTTATACAATTGTTTCCTGTCATTTTCATCTAAACTTATGTCACATCTTACAAGAATTTTTGTTTTAATGAACCCCCCCCAAAAAAAATGCAAAGACACCCCAGAGTACCCCCATTACCTATTAACTTAATATAAACACATGAAACTAAGTACATCTTGAAATAATGAAGTTTAATCCTCCTAATAGGAATAAGTGCATACTGGATTGACAGCCACACTCTCAGGCTTTAACTAACCTATAATTAATGTTATCCATGCTAAGATACATGCTACTGCCTGTGCTTCCACCTACACTAAATTATGTCTGTTTTTTTATCTTTATTCCTTTCCCAGATGTGGAAAGCAACTTGAATGCTTTTAGAAAACATTATCTTTTAGCCACTGAAAAAAAGGAAATATTCTGTTTCAATTGCCCTCTTATCAGCTTGTCTCCATAGAAACATGAGAACCAGATACACAGTTGTCTTTAGCTATAAGCTTCTCATGTTGCACTGTGAGCAGTTATTTGCTAAGAGAAAACTTTTCATTACATGTAGTGTTCTTTTATTTACTTCCTTTCATTTAAAACTTGTTATATCAAGCCAAGGGCCTTAATCCAGTTTTCTCCTATGCAAAAGTAAGAAAAAGTGTATCAATTCTACTTATATCATGATCTGTATACTTTTACAATGCAGCTCTCCCCTCAACAACCCAAGATTACAGCCTGTTATCTTAAGCATGCTTTTGTCCAGATTTTTTTCTTTTTTTTACATTGCAATGCTTACATTTCTTAAAACTAAGCAGGAATAAAGAAAGAAAGAAAAAAGGGAACATGTTACTTTAATATCATAATAACATACAAAAATAACTGAAAATGTTTTACTATATAATCTGCAGTATATGTCATTTTTTATAAAACTGCTGTTAAGAACAAAAATGATTTTACTGATAATTACCTCTTTCCTTTCACTTCCCCTCTCCTAAGTGTTCTTCCAAACATTAATAACATAACGTATGGCATATGCTTTGGAGTCCCAAACAAGTTTAACAAAGTCAAAAAAGTGCAATATTTCTAGGTTTTCTTGTTTAAATATATTTTACAAATGTGAATGATGCTTTAGTTCCACATTTATTCATTAATTTCAGAGTTGCACGTTTTCTTCCTCTTGATCTCCATTTCTCAGCTTCAGTCTCTGGTTCATTTCCAACATACTCCTGGTTCTTCTAGTCAACTCTTGTGCTTTTCTCTGTCTCTCAAACATTTTCCTTTGGAACATTGGAAAAAGTTTCACTGGCATTGTTGCTCTATGAACTATATTATCAGAAGAATAAGAAAGCAGAGTCCCATTCTGTTTGATAGATCACTTTTTGTTGGGCCAACTTTTGTATTTCCTCCTTAGCATGTTCCACATCAAAAAATAAAATTAACCCTCCAGGAAAAATATTCTGAAGACAGCTGGATACAGCAGCTTGAATCTCACACCTACCACTCAACATTCCCTGATTGCTGGTGTGAAGAAACTGAAAACACTGTCATCTGTGTTAGCATATCTGGCAGGAGATTTGTGCATATTCTCAGATTAACTTGTATTATATGCCAGCATGCCTAATTGTGAAAATGTAAATAAGTTTTAAAATGTTGAGTATTTTTCTGTTTAAACATAATGTTTAAAGAATCTGTCACTGATTTGACAGATTGTTTAAAGAATCTGTCACTGCTTTGACACATTTCTAACTGTGCATGTTTGAAAGGGATATTCTAAAGTACAAACTGTGGAGAATCAGCTGAGCAGTGAGTGATGTCATTAGAATGTTCCTGGTTGCTAAGATATTATTTAAATGGCTGACTGTTATGTTTTGAAATTAGACCGTTGAGACTGCAGTTTGTCACGTACAGAGCAATTTGTCAAGTACTGAGCAGTCAGTGGACACCAAAAAAAGAGAACTCACCAAGAAAAATGTAAGTTTGCCTTGGCCTTGCTATTATATCTTAGAGTAGATCAGGGACAGTATTATTTAGTTAGATCAGGAAAGCTTAGTTATTAAGATAGAGTTTTTTTTTTTTCTAGAATGATGGACTCCTATCCTGCAGTTTGATTTTACATTTCTGGTGATTGACTTCAGTTGTTTGTTAAGAGTTACTGATTTACAATCTTGTAATCATCTTTCTTCTTATTAAATATTTTCATTACTTTATATTGTGGCTGGAAACTAGTGTTTTTCTTCAGGGATTAGAGAGTGCTTCTACATATTTGATACTCCCGTGGTCATAGTTATAACCTACTTTGATAATTAATTTTCATAATTGGACACCCCTTTAGAAGGGCATGAAGACACTCTGATTGGTAGCAGCATTACCATATTGTTTTGGGAAAGAGGCACAGCTGGAAATCTGTGTCCACTTTCCCAGAAGTGTTTGGATGTGTGAGATTTAAATTTACTTTGAGTGTGAGTGTATCAGAGGTCTTAAACTGGGGCACTTTGCTTTGGAGTGTGTAATAAGAAAATACAGTTGGGTGGACAGAGTTATGTAGTCCAGTCCCAGAAAATAGAGCATGTTCCTTTTGTCCTCTTAGGGAAAAATTTTGAAATATTACTTCTGTTTAAGTGACAGTCCCATACTGGAGTCAGTAGTGAGGATTGAAGCTCCTTAGTTACTGACCCAGAATATTAAGGGGTGTCATTTAATTGTTGGCAGTCCGGTGAGGTAATTGGTGGCAGTGGTGGGATTTTTAATTGGATTCCAGTAGCTTGTGGTAGTTGTAATTAAGGTGTGCACTCTTGACAGCCACAATGTAAACATTCAGAATTTCAATCCACTATAGTTTTGTTTATTTTTTAGTTAAATAGTCAGGGATAGCAGGCAAGGATGTCAGCATAAGATTTTAGCAAGCTGTCAAAGAGCCAGTTGGCTAAGGAGCGTGAACCCAGAGGATTGGTGCATGCCACCAACCTAACCAAAGATGCAATAATTTCAGTCTTGGTTGCAGCCTCAGCTCAGACCAACCATTCAGAGGATATCCAGTTTGGGGCTGGTAATGTGCAGCCTGCCGAGATGGAACAGTCCTCATTTTCTTCAGAAGACCTGAAAATCCATCTGGAGTTAAGGAAATTGAAACTGGAGGCCAAACTTCTAGAGACAGAGGAGAGATTGCACCTGGATCCAAACATCTGGAGGCTAAGAAAAAGGAGAAACAGCGCCAATGTAGAATGGAGGCTGAAGAGAAGCAGCACCAGTTTAAACTGCGGTCAGATGTTTAGAAGCTGAGGAAAATGAGAGACAGCACTGGCATGAAGTGGAGCTTCTTACCCTTTGAGAGGGTCATAGAGGTAATAGGAAAGAGAATAACTGGACCCCATAAGCTGAAGAGGTGAGTAAACGTTTTCCTTAGTACAGGGATGGGGATGACTTTGATAGTTTCATTCATACTTTTGATTGGGTATGTAGACAATATGATGCTGACCATGAGCTCTAGGTTCAGCTGCTGACTCCCTTACTCCATGGTAAAGCTGTTCAGGCTCTAGCAAAGTTAAATGATTACAGTAGCTTGTTTGAATTATGAAAAAGTGAAATGTTGCTTGCTTGACTGTTTCAAACTTACATATGAAGCTTGTAGGAACAAGTTTTGTGAACACAGACACAAGGCAGATGAAAGAGTACATGATTATATTGCTGACTTAAGTACTTACTTTAACATATGGGTTAGTGGGTGTCAGGTCACCACTTTTGACAGACTGGCAGACCTTTAGGTGAGGAAACAAGCTCACAGTACTTTGCCTGATGACATGAGAATTTGGTTAGCAGACCGTGAGTGCAACTCTGCAGAGGAGTTGAGGTGAAAAGGGGATGTCTACTTGGCAAGCAGAGCACTACTGCATAGGAGAGGGATACCCAGTGCTGTACATGGATGTAAGGGAACCCATGGGGAAAGTCTAAACCACTCCAACAGCGTACACCAGTAATGGGGGAATCTACTAATACAAATGCATGGTTAGGAATTAGATGTTTCAAGTGTAACCAGAGGAGACACATAGCAGTCAAATGTCCATCGAGACAAGGTGAGAAACAAAAGGTGAGGGAGCCTGCAAGTGGTGATGGGAAACTGTCAGTGGTAAGTTGTTTAGAAACAGCTGGGGTACCAAATTATCACCAAAATTTATATCCAGTCTTGGCAGATGGTAAACAGGTAACTGCTAAGAGGGACACAGCTTCTGATATAACCATTGTGAGGCCTACATTGGTTAGAGAACAGCAGTACTTGCTTGGGCAGTCCACTCCAGTCAGAACATTGGGAGGGACCTTGTTCCAAATACCTTTGGCTATGGTTCATCTTGACTGGGAGGGTGGAAGAGGAAGCAAGCAAGTAGGTGTGTTCCAGGATATTCCTGCAGATGTATTGATAGGGAATGACTTTGATGATGCAGTACCTTGTGTACATGCAGTGACACACAGTCAAGCTTGGAGAAAGGCATGTATGTCCAGTAGTCTGGGAAAGACCCATAAAGATCTCATACCTGAAGCTGCGACTAGTGTGGTGGCTGTTTCAGAGAAGATGCTGTCTGGCAGCAGCAAGTCTAAATGTGAGCCACAGCTGCTGGTGGATACTGATGTTTCCTTGGACACAGTGACTGTGAAGATGCAGGTGAGTGGTGGTACCCAGAGTGACAGTGAGGCACAGCTGTCAGAAGTGACTAGGCTTCTTGCAGAAGGGGAGCTGGGGTAGGTCATGAAGGTAGAGTTGAGACAGGCTCAACTTACAGATCCTATTTTACAAAGCTTGAGGGAGATGGGTAAGAAGGCACCTGACGCTCAAGGAAGAGAGGAGTCTGTATACTGGAACAAAGATTTATTGTATAGAGAATGCACTCTGGAGGTGGACTAGAAGGTGCAGTGATATGGCAGTTGGTAGTGCCTAGAGCTTACCATCTGCCACTCTTAGCCATAGCGCATGACATTCCTTTTTCAAGTCATATGGGCATAAGATATACAAAGAGATGTATTATGTAAAATTTCTACTGGCCTGGGATTGTAAGGGATGTGGTAGGATATTGTAGGACCTGTGAACAGTGCCAAAAAGTTGGTAAAGAAGGGGACAAGGTTAAGGCTCCATTAATGCCTTTGCTTATTATCAAACAGCCATTTCAGAGAGTGGCCTTGATATTGTGGAACCTCTAAGTCCACCAAGTTCTACAGGAAAGAAATGCATTTTGGTGGTAGTAGACTATTCTACCAGATATCCTGAGGTGGTGACTCTGTCATCTATTGAGACAGAGGAGGTGTCAAATGCTTTGATGGAAATCTTCAGCATAGTAGGTTTTCCATGGAAAATACTGACTGACCAAGGTGCCAACTTCATGTCAGACCTGCTGACATGTTTGTGGAAGCATTGTGGGGTGAAACATCTAAAGACCACCCTCTACCATCCTCAGACTAATGATCTTGTGGAGAGGTTAAACTCTACATTGAAGACTATGCTCTGGGCATTGGCAGACCAGTTTAAAATGGAGTGGGACAAGTATTTGCCCTATCTGTTATTTGCAT
Organism: Protopterus annectens; assembly: GCF_019279795.1. Classification (NCBI taxonomy): domain Eukaryota; kingdom Metazoa; phylum Chordata; order Ceratodontiformes; family Protopteridae; genus Protopterus; species Protopterus annectens. The sequence goes on from NC_056751.1 coordinate 634,711,297, forward strand.
ACAGGTAAGTACCACAGGAATCTACCGGTTTTTCACCCTTTGAATTGTTATACGGGCATACGGTGAGGACGCCTTTAGATTTAATTCAAGACGAGTGGGAAGGTGAGAGTGAATCTCACAAAGAGTCTGTTGTGGCTTATATTCTCAACTTTTGGACAAGACTTAAGGAACTTATGGGTTTAGCTCAAGAGAATCTAGCAGTAGCTCAATAACAAAAAAGGTGTGGTATGATAGGAAAGCTCGGTCTTGAGAGTATGCTGAGGGACAGAAGGTGATGGTACTTATTCCTGTTAGACAAAATAAGTTACAAGCAGCTTGGGAGGGACCCTTTGAGGTGGTGAGGAAAATCAGATGTGAACTACATGGTAAATTTGGTAGGTAGGAGACTAGGGTACAAAATGTACCATATGAACATGATGAAACCTTATCATGACAGGGAGGCCCTAGTACTGAGTATTCATAGTGGATGACAGGAAGAGTCTGAAAGGGATATGGTAACCAGTCTTTTGGGTGAGGTTAGGATTGACATCTCTGTGGAAGCGATCACCATATCACCACAGTTAACTCCTAATCAAGTCCGGGAGGTAAAAACAGTATTGCAGGAATTTGGGGATATGCTCACAGGAAAACCTGGGTGCACTGACTTGGTGCAGCACCATGTGGACACAGGACTCCAAAAACTTAGTAAGCAGGTTCCTTACAGAGTACCTGAGAGAAAGAAGCATACTCTGAAAGAAGAACTAAGGCAAATGCTAAAACTGTGGGTAATTCAAAAGTCTAACAGTCATTGGGCTTCCCCAGTAGTGCTAGTACCAAAGAATAATGGTAAGAGGTGGAGTCTAGGATTGAAAACATATGATATGACCATACAACATTGCAGTGGGGTTAATAATGCCAATGTGGATGGACTGTCCAGGAGAGGAGTGGGTTAATATTCCCAGGTAGACCCATTTTTCTCAAGCGTCAGTTTTCAAGGGTCACTTGAAAACTGTGCTTGAGTCATAAGGGGGGAGAAGTGTGAAGAAATTGAAAACACTATCATCTGTGTTAGCATGTCTGGCAGGAGATTTGTACATATTCTCCGATTAACTTGTATTGTATGTCAGCATGCCTAATTGTGAAAATGTAGATAAGTTTTAAAATGTTGAGTATTTTCTTGTTTAAACAGAATGTTTAAAGGATCTGTCATTGCTTTGATACATTTCTAATGGTGTATGTTTGAGAGGGACATTCTAAAGTACCAAGTGTGGAGAATCAGCTGAGCAGTGAGTGATGTCATTAGAACATTCCTTGTTGCTAAGAGATTATTTAAAGAGCTGACTGTTATATTTTGAAATTAGACAGTTGACACAGCAGTTTGTGAAGTACTGAGCAGTTTGGCAAGTACAGAGCAGTTTGGCAAGTACTGAGCAGTCAGTGGACACCAAGAAAACTATAAGCTTGCCTTGGCCTTGCTATTATATTTTAGAGTAGATCAGGGACAGTATTCTTTAGTGATATCAGGAAAGCTTAGTTATTAAGATAGAGTTTTTTCTAGAAGGATTGACTCCTATCCTGCAGTTTGATTTTACATTTCTGGTGATTGAATTCTGTTGTTTATTGAGAGTTATTAATTTACAATCTTGTAATCATCTTACGTATTATTAAATGCTTTTCATTACTTTACACTGTGACTGGAAACCAGTGTTTTTCTTTAGAGATTAGAGAGTGCTTCTATGTATTTGATACTCCCCAGGTCACTTTGAAGGCCTTGCTGTTCTGGTCACAGCTATTTATTTTGATGATTAATTTTCATAATTGGACACCCCTTTAGAAGGGCATAAAGACACTCTAATGTGTGGCAGCATTACTGTATTATTTTGGGAAAGAGACACAGCTGGAAATCTGTGTCCAATTTCCCAGAAGTGTTTGCATGTGTGAGATTTAAATTTACTTTGAGTGTGAGTGTATCAGAGGTCTTAAACGGAGACACTTTGCATTGGAGTGTGTAATAAGAAAATGCATTTGGGTGGACAGAGCTATATAGTCCAGTCCCAGAAAATAGAGCATGTTCCTTTTGTGCTCTTAGGGGAAAATTGTGAAATGTTACTTCTGTTTAAGTGAGAGTCTCATATTGGAGTCAGTATTGAGGGTTGAAGCTCCTTAGTTACTGACCCAGGATAGTAAGGGACGTCATTTAAGTATTAACCAGATGTCACAGCTGGAATGCATTTACTCCTCTTCTGCCTGGTGTACAGTGAGTAATCATTTTCCTTAAACACTACTATTTCCAATGTGTAGTACTTTGTCCTTCTGCCACAGTTTTGTCAGAAGCAACTCTTACTGCTGGTAGGATTACATCTTTACTATTAGAGGTCTTGGCTGCTTTCTCATGGGAAGGTTTGGAGCATACACATGATATGCCCTTTCAATTAATGATTTGTGCTTTCATAAAATTTGTGCTTTCATAAAATAAAACAGTTTCTCTGGTACATCAGAAAATCCCAGGTTTTCCCTACATGCTTTCTGCTGTAATTCTACCATTTTTTGAAACAGCTCTTCTTGAGCAGTTTCACATTTAGCCAGCCTTTTCTTCATTTTGACCTCTGATTTTTGCAGTTTTAACAGCTCATCTGAATATCTGTTTAAAGCTTCTTCCATTTTTTCTAGCCTTTTGTTATATGAGTTGATATACTCATTCAGTATTTCATTTATTTAACTCAGCTTTGAGTACATTTGACTTTTTTTCCCTCTAGAATACTGGAAGCCACATCTTACACCAAAGATGGAGCTTAAACTGCTTTTTGCTGAGCAGCTGCAGGATTCTTTCCAGCCAATGTTTTCTCGTCACCTTTTGTGGCTGATTTTCTTTCAGATTCCCTTAATTTCTTCCTTGCTGGCACACAGTCAGGGGCATTTACTAGCCAGTAACGAAATTTACTCAGAAAGACAAATTCACTGACTCTCTTTTCTGACTTTCTGTTTACACAGTGCAAGAGCTGAAATTAAGCTGCTACTCGGTGTGTGGCCATCTTGTAAATTCCATTAAAAAGAAATATTGAGAATTAATGGAAAGAATTTAAATTTTAATCTAGATACAGATACAGACTCAACTACCTTGTCAGAATCTATTTTTTAAAAAACTGGGCCTGTATAAATTTGGTGCATTTGCACAGAGCTGCTGTTTGTACAGTGGTGGTTAGCTGTGTCCTGTATTATAGCAGACACCTGGAAGTTCAAATTTTCCTATAGAACTACCTTTGAACCTGTACCCAGTAACTCTGTGATTGTAGAGAAACTACTTTGTGCATTGAGAAATACAGAGCAACACAATTGTGCATCAGGGAGTACTGCCCCTTAAATTTAGCATTATACTGCCTGGTCAAGTCTGAAAAGCACCCTTAGTTGCCCATGTTTAACCTCTCATGTGTCACACCCTTGTAGCTCACCTAATAAAGGACCTGACATCATGGATATGCACCTTCCCAATTTCTCCACAGCCAGTTTGGTGGATATGGGTATCTTGAGACAATATAGCAATTGTCCCATGTTCTCTGACAACTATTTAATCCTCAGAAAAACAGATACAGTATGTGAGAGATGTATATACACAATGCCACTGGAGGCAAAGCTCTCACATAACGCGCACAGAATAAAAATTAGGTTGTCAGAAGCACACATTCTACATCCACAACACATAGTATGCACCTCACACATAGACCAACTTATGCTAAGGCAGTTAAATTCAATCTTCCCAAACCCCAAAGACCTCACAGAAACTCCACCTGTAAAAATTATCCCCAGCAAATGAAAAAACACTCAACAAAAGCAACACTTAACACTACACATACAGCCACACCCAGTGGAGTCACAACTAAAAGCTCCTAAAATAAGCCAGCACACTACCCAGGACTCTAGTCATACAGGACTCCATTTTGTGATATACTAATGTATCACTCACCAGGCTGGACAAAGACAAAATAATGGTCAGTTGCTTATCAGGAGCCAGGATCTATGACATTATGCACACACATGTCACTGTACTATAAGAACCAGAATGACTCATTCATAGTCCATGTAGGTGTAAATGACATAAGACATACCTCCCTAGACTATATGAAGAGAAAACAGGTGTAATCCCAAAAGCTCGAGTCAGATCTGGTATCTCAACTGTGACCCAGAGGATGACAGGACTAACCAGAAACAGAGTACAAAGAATTAGTTTAGATACATTCACCTTAGCTTATAGATCTAGGAGACTCTCTGTGATGCCATCCCTGTTCCTTCTCAAGAACAATTGTTCACCTACTTGCTTAACTGAATAAACTATAGTCACCTACCTGCTTAACTAAATAAACTACTTGAAACTACAAGAAGGTGTCTATTCCTCTCCCAGGGAGGGCATCAGAGAGAGAGTCTCCTAGATCTGTTAGCTAAAGAAGCAATATCAGCCCACGTGAATCTAAACAGAAGAAAGAAACTGTTGCAAAAAAAAGTAAAATCCCGTGATTGGAGGAACTCCCTGGTCAGCCTCAGTAAGAAGCTGAGATCCCTCATAAAATCCTCCAAAGCTAGTTGTGAAAACAAAATTGCTACTGATTCTAAAGATAACCACAAAGCATTCTATAGCTATGTCAAGAATCTCAATGGCAACACTCAGATCTGCTCTGAGTTACAGCACAATGGTACTAAATATGCAGAACCAACTGATATTGCCAACATCCTGGCAGATAGGTTCAGTGCTAACATTACCCCCCTCTCACCCGCTAAAGGGCCCATCTCTATACCGGAAGAATGCAAAGTTCCTGTAATCACGGCTGCACAGGTAAAAACCACACTCTCCAAAGTCAAGAACACAGCATCCATGGGACCTGACAGTATCCCAGGCTGCATTCTACATGAACTACAGAATGAACTGGCACCCCACCTAAGCACCATGTTCAATCATAGCCTCACCTCAGGCTTTGTGCCCACTGAATGGTGCACAGTGATGGTCATCCCACTTCACAAAGGGGGAGCCACCACGGACCCTGGGAGCTACCGCCCCATTAGCCTAATGAGCCTGGTCTGCAAGGCCATGGAACGTATCATCATGGAACTTATAAACAAAGACATTGGTACTCTCCAAACTCTGAACCCCAACCAGTTTGGGTTTGTAAAAGGCAGATCATGTCTCCTAAGCCTGATAGACTTCTTTGAAGCAGTCACCAAAGCCGTAGACAAGGGTAAGGTGGTTCACACAGCCTATCTAGATCTCGCCAAGGCTTTTGACACCATCCCCCACTCTGGAATTATAGATAAACTCACTAAATTAGGTATAAATCCCTATGTCACAAGATGGGTTGCCAACTGGCTCACTGACAGAACCCACAATGTGAAAGTAGCAGACTTCAAATCTGATTTCAGACCAGTGACAAGTGGAGTACCACAGGGTTCAGTCCTGGGTCCTCTCCTGCTTGGTATCTACTTTTCTGAAATATAGGCTAACACAAAAGGTGTTTGGCTAATGAAGTTCGCAGATGACTGCAAGCTGGGAGCCATAATCAAAACTCCTAATGATGTGGACATCCTACAAAAGGGCCTCACTGAGACAGATGCCTGGTGTCAAAGCCATGGCCTCAAGCTCAATGCCAAAAAATGGATTGTCATCCCCTGTGGGAAAAACACTGTACCCATGAACTACCACATAGGTGGTAGTATGCTTAACACCGAAAGTCTGATATGAGACCTTGGGATACAGGTGGACAGTAGTCTCTCCTTTGATAATCACATTGCCACAGTAGTCAGGAAATCCTTCTACATGGCACATCTCATTACAAAAGGTTTCTCATCCAGGAAAAAAGAGGTCATTGTTCCTCTCTACTCGTCACTCATTAGACCCATTATAGAGTACAACACCCCTTTTGGTATGTACCTCACAAGACATCTACAACAACTGGAAAGGCCACAGAAATACCTCACAAAGAGGATTACCAGTCTCAAACAAGATGCCCTATGCAGACTGTCTCAAAATACTCCATCTTTACTCCGTCACATATTGCCTACTCAGAGGCAATCTCTGCCTAATATACAAAGTTATGTCAAACCCAGAGCTGTTTGACATGCTCCACTTAAAGAAATCCCAATCCCTCCAAGCTAACATGCTCTAGGGACCTAAACCTTGTCACCACAATAAACAGAACATGCTGGAGGGATAGATTCCTGTCCCAGAGACTTCCCATACTCTGGAACAAACTACCTATCTATATCAAACAAAGCTCCTCATTAGCACTCTTTAAGAAAAATCTTGACAACTGCATGGGAAATAGGAAATTCACCCCAGGGATCACCTCTGTGGCTCTGCTCGACAGGGGCACAGGAAAATAATTTTCTTGGGTGGCGAATGCCAGGGTTCCTTTTTGGCTAGGCTTATGTAGGACCTAGGGCCAATAGTCTAGTACCTACATATGAACATATGAAGTGATTTTATCTGTCTAATTCTTTGTATTCTGTAGACTATATGAAGATAGACTATGTGTCACAGGCTGGTATCTGCCTAGCATTGAGCGGTGTTCTACCTTCACCATGGATGAAGGTAGAATATGACTTTAAAAACTGTCTTAATTTCTGGTGTCATTCTAAGGGGATACAATATTTATTAACATGGGAGGATATGACTAACAAACAGTGTTGCCAAGGATGGTCTACACCTATCACCTCTAGGCTTTTGAATATTGGCTAAAATATTTTCCTCTCCTATACAGCCTGTTTAAGCAAGCCCAAACTGATAAACCTTCTAACATAGCAATATCAGCCCATGGGAATCTAAATGTGTTACTGCCTAATGCCAGATGCTTAAACAAGAAGCTTCACTTCCTCCAAGCCCTCCTTTACCCTGAGGAATGCAAATATCTGTGCAGTTACTGAGACATGTTTTAAAGCCACAGAGAGTACACTGGTAGTGCAAGGCTTCAGTGCCTCCTGTGCATTTAGACCAGCAACTGCAGAGACAGGGACGAAAGGTGGAGGTGTCTCAGTCCGAATCAATAACAAGCAAAACTCTAGGTTGATTTGAAAGGATAACATGCTAGAGTTTCACCGTGTACAGACTACCCTGGACAAAGTCTCATACCATATTCTAACAAGCTATAGGTTACCCTTCATATCGGAGGAAGTCCACAGGTCATATTTAGACTAACTGGAGACACTCACTATTCAACCAGATACCATACTCATAGGGTACTTTAATTACCCCTCTCTACACTGGGAATCCTACACAACCCCAAATTAGCAGGCACAGAGATTCCTGGCTTTGTAAATACAAACACCCTGGATTAGATAGTGCATATGTCCACTAGAGGTGCAAACATACTGTATTGGATCTGGTACTCACAAATATGGGCGAAGAGCTGCACCCCACCTACTGTCATTTTCTCTCTGGAATGGTCAGATCATAAAGTAGTCTTCTTTGAAATAAAAATAAATTCTGCAATCCCAGTAAACACTGTAACAGTTAGGAACTATTCAATGGCAAACTGCCATTTATTAATTGATAACCTCTCAAAATTCTAAGTTCCTGAAAACCCATATAATAGAGCAGTCTGTGCATAATTGTTCACAAAAACTCTGTACAACCATGCCAGTGGTAGCACAGAGATTGCCGTTACTACCAGAAGTAAGCCCAAATGGAGCCACCTTCAAAGAACCAGGAGATATAGTACATCTACTGGCTGACAAATTCACCTCTAACTTTACCCCCCCACTCACCCCCAGCCACATCCCAGGAAATACTATCTAACATAACCCCTCTAATTATCAATAGGGAGCAGGTCCTAGCTTTACTCTCTAAGGCCAAGAACACTACTTCATTGAGTCCCAATAATATCCCAGGATGCTTCTTAAATATCCTGAAATATGACCTATCAGATCCACTGGAGTCAGTATTCAGCTATAGCCTTCAAATAGAATTTGTGTCATGCAAATGGAGGACTTCAACAGTAATCCCTCTGCATAATGGTGGAGCATCAACAAATCCCGGGAACTACACACCCATTAGTTTGAATATTCTCATATGCAAAGCCATGGAAAAATTATCATAGAAATAATTAATAACCTAGAAAACCTTCAGACACTGAACCCCACCCAGTTGGTTTCATCAAAGGCAGGTCATGCCTACTAAACCTGGTGGACTTCTTTGAGAAAGGAAAATGGACAAGGACAAAACAGTGCATGCTGCCTACCTTGACCTTGTTAAGGCATCTGATACACTACCCCACTCAGGATTGTAAACAGACTCAAAGAATTAGGCATAGACCCCGTGTCACACAATGGATAGCCAGCTGGCTCAGAGATAGGACCTAAGAAGTTAGGATCTGAGAGGCCACATCCACAAAGGCCAGGTTACTATCTATATCCCCAAATCACTGACTACTGAGTTTACTGTTAGGGGTGTTTTATCAATGATGTAGTTTACCAGAGTGCCTGACTTCCCAAAAGGTACTATTATGCATTTCTTGGCATTGAGATTTAAGCCATGGAGTTGTCACCATTCACTTATTTGTGTTAGACCTTCCTGCAAGATGTTAGTCTCTTGGGGGGATTTTATAACTTCTCCTAGTTTGCAATCATTTGCAAACTTGGCCAGCCAGAAGCCCTTTATATTGGTCTTGACTTCTTTGAGTAAATGCTAAAAAGGAGCAGACCCAGCACAAAGTCATGAGGGACTCCACTAGTGACTGGCCTCTTTGTGGAGGTGGCCTCTCAAATCCTGACTTATTTTATGTATTGCATTACTTTTAGAGGACCTCCATTTAGACTGGTAAGGCTGCATTTGTTGTTACATAAACAAAAGCATTTTACGAGTTCCAAATGGTATTACATTGGTTTTATTAAGATTAACTCTGAGCATCTATAGTTGACTGACTTACAGATGGTCCCAGTTGAATTGCCCAAATCCTAGATGACAATATCATCTCCATATAGAGGACAGTTCTTGTCCTCTGGAATATGATGATGACATTAATGTAAAAGGTAAGTTGCTACAGTCCTAAGATAGAGTCCTACAGAACACCAGGTGAGACAGTTAGAGAGAAGATTGTGAGTATGAGAGGACAATTTGGAAGAATATACTATTTACGCAATCAGAGAATCAATTTAGTAAGCTTTCTGCAATAGCAATGCCTCTAAAAATCTGTTGGTACAGGATATGGCGTGGGAAAGGGTTTTGACATTTTCAAGAAAAATGTTATTGATGCTGCAATATTAAAGCACTTTGATGTAAACAAGCTACCTGTGTTGCACATAGATGCTAGTTAGGAAGGCATAGGAGCTGCAATTATGCAAGATAATTTTCTAGACCTATTGTTAAAGAACAATTTGCTGACTTAAAAGTGCACAAAAGAGACATACACAGATAGAAAAGTATCTGTTAACCATTGTGTATGTATGAGAAAATTTCAACAAATATAGCTATGGTAAAGAAGCGTGAGTGGAAAAAGACTACAAAACCTTGTAAAGTTGTACAAGGCATCTCAGAATTTATAGAGGATGCTACATAATCTATATAGTTGTGATATGAAAGTGAAGTGTAGACCAGGCAAGGAGCTACACATAACAGATATGTTCAATGGACAATATTTACCAGAGATACATGAAGATTGGTTAGAAACAGAATTAGAGATTATTTGGGTAAAATAATTTCAGCAATATACTGACATTGATTTAGAAATGCAACTACAGAAAGACATTATAATGGAAGAGTGGCCAGAATAAATGTCACCAGCAAGGAAATAAATAAAATGAGTTATGTCCAGAGCTTTAAGTTTAGAGCTAGCAAGAAAATAGTTTTCGATCAACTGAGGATGACTGTTTGAAAGCATACAGATCACAGATGTGATCAGTAAAATGCAAGCAAACAGTAAGATATAAGATATTCTGTCCAGGACTGTCAAACTCCAGATAGAAAAAAGTAGTACTGAACTGTGCTATTTGCAATATATGTCATAATAATAATTCAAAGGAAGAGATTCTAGGATACCTACTTTCACATTATCAATGGAACAAAGTAGGTAGAGATTACTTGCAGTTTAAAGAAGTCATTTAACTCAAATGGATGAATTTCCAAGTTTCATGAAATAATAAAACTGACAGACACCATTGCAAGTTCTGATTAGTGCAAAACTGGTGTAACCAGTCAGGAGGAGAAGGTAACCTCACACAACACAATTCCAGTATCACATAGTCCCACCACATCAGCGAACCAAACACATAAATACACAAAAACATACTTGGAGGCTCTAAATAAGAATCTACCTAAGCAACAGAGACCTCCAAAGCAGACATCCAAGCAAACGCTACCTCAAAACAAAACACGCACAACACATAACCCACAAAGTCAGTGTGCCAAGCAGCCACAGCCCTTAAGGCTGAATAACACACCTGATACTCTTGTAATAGGTGACTCTATTGTCAGACACACTGACGTCCCGCTCACCAGGCTGAATAAAGAGACGGTCATGGTGAGCTGCCTGTCAGGTGCTAGGATCCGCCACATAAAGCAAGCACACAGGTCACTCCAAAGCAAATACAAATATGACTCAGTCATTGTACATGCTGGTGTGAATGACCTGAGCTCCCTGGACTACATGAAAAGAGACATAGAGGAGCTCTCTGATCATGTAGCCCAGGCTGGTATGACCCTGACCTTGAGCAGCATCTTACCCTCACCTAGAATGATGCCACAGTACAAAGACAAAATGATCGATTTTAACAATTGGCTAAAATTGTGGTGTCATTCAAAGGGGATCCAGTGTCTGTCAGCCTGGGATGACATGCTTGACAAGCCACGTTGCTTCGCTAGGGACGGCTTGCACCTGTCACCACTGGGCTTTCGGATATTGGCAAAGACTCTTGCCACCCCCATAGTGCCTTTTTTAGGTAAGGATCAAAAGTCAAACCTACCCCTATAGACAGCACAAGGAACAAGAAACTAAGGGTAATGCTGCTAAATGCCAGAAGTCTTAACCTCAAGATGCACGCACTTGAAGCTCTCCTCAGTATGGAGAACATCGATATCTGTGCAGTGACAGAAACCTGGTTCAAGGCTCCAGAGAGCACCCCAGCACTACCAGGCTATACCTCATATCATGCTTTTCGGCCCCAAAACCAGGACCAAACCACAAAAGGAGGGGGAGTTTCCATATTTATCAAGGATATCCACACCTCCACGTTAGTGGCATTGCACGAAGTATCGGAGACCATCCATGTGCAACTAACAGTGGGCAAGACTGCTTTTCAGTTTATAGCATCCTACAGACCACCCTCTCAAAGTCAGGAATCACACTTGACTTTCCTGAAAACATTGGAGAACATGAAAATCTCTCCGAACACCATTATATTGGGCGACTTCAACTACCCAAACATTGACTGGGAGCACTACTCAAGCCCCAGCACCTTAGCCCAAAGGTTCCTGGAAATTATAAACTCAAATGCTATGGAACAACTAGTCACCACTCCCACAAGAGGGGACAACATACTAGACCTGATCATTACCAACATGGGGACTCTATGCTCCACACTAGAAGTATATCCCTCATTGGTAAGATCAGACCATAAATTAATTTCACTGGATGTCCACATCCCGACCCCACCCCCAGCCCAGAAAACTACAGTGAAAAACTTCTCAAAAGCGAACTTCTCACTTCTCAAAACCAAAGTGGAATCCTTCAAGGCCCCAGGGCCAGTGGAAACTACAGCCCAAACTGCAGAATCCTATATAAACGCATTCTACGGACATCTCCAGGAATGCATGGATCATGCTATCCCAAACAAAACCAAGACCCAATCATCCAAAGGCAGGCATCCAGTATGGTGGACCCCTGCCATAAATAAACTGTACAACAGAAGGAGGAAGCTACTACATGATAGAGCAAAATCCCTAATAGGGAAGGCATCTCTGATCAGTACTAGCAAAAATTACGATCCTCATAAAATCCTCCAAGGCCAGCTTCGAGAGAAAAATTGCACAGGACACCAAAGACAATCATAAGGCTATTTCAGTTATGTTAGAAACCTGGGATGCAACTCCCAGACTTGTTCTGAGTTGATTCTAAATGACAAAAATACACTGAACCCACAGATATCGCCAATATCCTGGCAGACAGGTTCAGTGCAAACCCCCCCCCCCCAAAAGAGAAAGATTCTATCCCGGCGAAGGGCTGCCTCCCAAACATCACTGTTGCTCAGGTGTAGGCTGCCCTCTCCAAAGCAAAACACACTGCTTCCATGGGACCAGATGGCGTCCCAGGTTGCATCCTACATGAACTCCAAGAGGAACTAATCCCTCAAATAAAACAGCTATACAATCTCAGCCTCACTACAGGATATGTGCCCAAAGAATGGCGTACAGCAACAGTGGTCCCACTCCACAAAGGTGGAGCCTCTACGGACCCTGGAAACTATCGCCCCATAAGCCTGACTAGCTTAGTCTGCAAGGCTATGGAGAGGATCATCATGGAGCTCATAAACAAAGACATTGGGGACCTACAGACACTAGATCCTACCTAGTTCGGCTTTGTCAAGGGCAGATCCTGCCTTTTGAACCTGGTTGACTTCTTCAAAATAGTCACCAAAGCCATAGATGAAGGGAAGGTAGTCCACACAGCCTATCTGGACCTTGCAAAGGCATTTGACACAATACCCCACTCGGGCATCATAGATAAGCTATCCAGCTTAAATATAAACCCCTATGTCACAAGATGGGTCACAAACTGGCTCAAAGACAGAACCCACAGAGTGAGAGTTGCTGGAGCCATGTCCGACTCGAAACCGGTCACAAGTGGCATCCCACAGGGTTCTGTCCTGGGACCACTCTTGTTCGGTATATACTTTTCCGAGGTACAGGCAAAAGTGGGAGGACTATGGCTCACCAAGTTCACAGACGACTGCAAACTGGGCACTATAATCAACTCTCCAGCTGACACAAACATCCTTCAAAAAGGTCTCACAGAGACAGATAACTGGTGCCAGCGCCATGGTTTAAAGCTAAATGCCAAAAAATGTATAGTCATACCCTTTGGCAAAAACAATGTGCCCACAAATTACCACATAGGCAGAAACCCATTAAGTACAGAGAAAGTTATTAGGGACCTGGGGACCCAAGTTGATAGCAATCTCTCCTTTGAAAACCACATTGCCAAAGTGGTTAGAAAGACCTTCTACATAGCCCACCTCATCACGAAGGCTTTCACATCTAGATCAAGAGAGGTAATCATGCCCCTTTATTCATCCCTCATCAGGCCCATCATAGAATACAATGCCCCTTTTGGGATGTACCTAACCCGACACCTGCAGCAATTAGAAAGACCCCAAAAGTATCTCACCAAGAGGATCAAGGGTCTCAAGCAGATGCCATATGATGCTCGGTTAAAAAGACTGCAGCTCTACTCAGTTGCATACCGCCTACTTCGAGGCGATCTATGCCTGACATGCAAAGCTATGTCAAATCCAGAATTAATGGACATGCTCCACCTCAGTAAATCTAAATCCCTTAGAGCCACGAGGGACTTGAACCTCAGCACAGAAATAAATAGAACTTGCTGGAGGGACAGGTTCATAACCCAGAGGCTCCCTTCGCTCTGGAATAGAATTCCAGTTCATGTGAGGCAGAGCACCTCACTGAATCTCTTCAAGAAGAATCTCGATAGGTGGATGGGGGATCGTAGGTTTGTCCCAGGGATTACTCCCGTGTCACTATTGGACAGAGGCACAGTAAACTAAACCTTAAAAAGGGCACAGTATACTCAAATCAAGGGGTGGCGTAAGCCATACAGAATCAGGCTAGGCTTATAATTGCCCCAGGGCAGATAGCCTAGTATGAACCTATGAACCTATGAACGTCTACATTCTCTAGATAGGTGATACCACAAAAGAGTGTGAAGTCCCCCCGCCCACTTTACTAATGTGAGCAAACCCTAACTTACAATTGACACTAACCCTGCCCCTTACTTTAGCAAAAACTCCTTCTGTAACACTGAAAAATATGCAGTAGATGGCAACAGGAAACAGTTTTCTTTTATGATGGGATCACCAAAACCCCACCCCACATTCAGATGTAATTTGTCTGAATAGTGGGAGGGGGGTTTGTGATCTCATCACAAAAGAAAACTGCCTGTTTCCTGTTGCCAACTATTTTTTTTCAGTTTCTTCATTTTTTTGTTATGTTGATTTTTGAAATGCCAGTATCAATGAATATGTATATGCATACTATATCTAGCTGTATGTTTACAGTCTTTAAAATCCACAGGTCCATTTGTTTATGGATTGAATCAATACTGATTTCATTAACTTTGATTATACCCTGACTAAGGAATGAGGCCTATTTCCATTAAGGGTCTATATTATATATTCAAACGCTTAAATGTTCGAATCGCAAAAGAATGAACTTTAGTGATCGAACATTTAAATGTTAGAATATATTAAAAAAAAAAAAGAAAACAAAAAAAGAAACTGAAATAAATAGGACTGAAATAAATAGGACATGCTGGATGGACAGATTCATAACCCAGAGGCTCCCTTCACTCTGGAATAAAATCCCAGCCCAGGTTAGGCAGAGTCCCTCATTGACTCTCTTCAAGAGGAATCTTGATGAGTGGATGGGAGATTGTAGGTTTACCCCAGGTATCACTTCTGTGTCACTGTTAGACAGAGGCACAGTATACTAACCTCGAAAAAGGGCATAGCAAAATTAATTTAAAATGGGTGACGAAAGCCAAACACACTCTGGCTAGGCTTATAAATGCCCTAGGGCAGATAGCCTAGTATGAACCTATGAACCTATAAAGGGTCTAAGCATGGGGGCAAGCCTCCCTGCACCCCCCCACACCACCCGCTACTTAAATATACCAACTCCAAGATCGTGCTACAGTGTAGGAAATGGGAAATTTTCCATTTCCGCACTGTAGCACACTGAAGTGCGATCTCGGAGTGGGTATATTTAAGTAGCGGGGGGTGCAGGGGGCTTGCTCCCCTGCTTAAACCCTTTACTTTGTGTTTTTTTTTTAAATTGTTTTTTAAAACATTCGAACATTTAAATGTTCGATCACTAAAGTTCGTTCTTTAGAGATTCGAACATTTAAGAGTTCAAATATATAATATATACCATCCATTAAGGTATGTAAAAAACTAAACAGTAAAGTAAACCAGGAAGAAACACGGTCACAATAGGTCTAAATGGAGGGAGAGGTCCAAATGGAAACAGGGATCTGAATGGAGGGATGAAATCTTCAAGAAAAGGAAAGCATTGTTGCTGGAACTGAATTCATACTCAGATCTTGGTGAGTACCTTCATTTGGTGGATAACACTAATATATATAGACTGTATTTTATAGATCATGGAGAAAGGCATGTCAAAAAATAAAAAAGAAGACAGGGTGCCCAGGTCCCAGGATAAACAAGTACTAATCCTGGGGTATGCATAGAACTGGAAAAAAAACTGTGTTGAATCCTCAGGAGAAGGAAACATTCCTACTACAGGTTTGGCCAGGCTCTGGGGGAGGATTGCTCCACTGCTGTCAAAAGAAGACGTAATCCATAAAAAAACTACAAAAACTGACAGGCCGTGCACGAGCCTTGAGGTGGTAGAGTGTACTGTTAAAGATAAGGAAGAATTTATGCTTTGTTACTAATATACAGGAAGCCCACAATTTCTAGAAAGTAGGTAGCAAGAGTTAGAGAGAAATATGGGAAAAGAAAATTACCAGTAGAAAAACTGTTAAAAGCGACAGGCAAAAAGTTAAATTCCTTAATGCAACAGATCAAAGAAAATATTATCTAGATGAAGAAACACTGGTTTGCTTGGAAAAAGAAGGGACAGAAGAAATGAGAAAAGATAAAAAACATAAAACAGAGGTTTTTGAAAGGTATAAACAAGAAACATGGACATGGACATGGCAAAGAAAAAAAATATTTGATAAGGTGTGATACTTATGCACTGAAGAAAACTAAACTAAGCAATACAAAAAAGCAGCTCCAACGATATTTGAAGAGATGCAGGCAAATACACCCAGGTATGGCAAGTTTCACAATAAAAAGAATAAGATTACAGATGAGAAAATGTAAAAAAATGGATTAGTGGTGAAGAAATTAAAAAATCAAAACTGAAATGTTAGACCATCTGCAAAGTGAATGGTGTAGTGTAGAAGCTCCAACTCAGGCAGTGGTGCAACATGATGGACCAGTAGATCCCCTGACAGAGGAGCAGCAGGTGGAGTGGGATGTATATGAAGAGGATATGTCAAAAGGTAATGTCCTGGAGCCTACTATAGGAGATGTACACAAAATTTCAGTTGAAGTTATACTACAAAGGGGAGTAGGAAACACTGGAAACTGACACAAGTAATGTTGTGCCATGATGGGCCAATGGATCCCCATAGTGAAGAGCAATAGATGAAGCAGGATACATCTAAAGAGGATATGTCACAAGACAATGTTCTAGAACCTTCTGTAGAAGACTTTTAGGAAACAAAGAGCAAAGATGCTCTTAGTCTAGAAGGAAATGATTTAATGGAAAAGCTGCTTGATTTAATAGAGATGGATAGACATATTAAGATAGATGAAAGAAACAAATTGCAAAAAATAAATAGGACTGATAATGTTAGAAGACTGGTAAAACAGTGAACACTGTAATCAGGACTATTATTAAAAATTCATGTGATATAACAAAAATAAATAGGATATGCTACGGTGCTGTTAAACTAATAATGCATACAATGTTACCACAAAAACGTATAGTAACAAAGAAAAAGAAAGGAACACATAGAGTACCATTGTGGAATCATAGAATAGAGAAAAATGAAAGAAAAGTACAATACAAGTCATTTATTGATGACCCAAAAAGGTTTTTCAGAGAACAACTGTGACACTCTAAACTGACCATAGGTGTGAGTGTGTGGGAGTATGTGATGTTGAAGAACTACCACAGCAGGGCTAGTCATCCAGTGGTGTAAACCTTGGCTGTAGATGATAGTCACTGTTAAAGTAACACCCCGACCCCATGTGCAAAAATGGGAAAAAAGGGGTTGTGAATAGATGGATGGATGTGAAACAAATCAAAAGGAATAGAACCACCACCAAAAGCAAGAAACAGGTACATTTTGGAGAGGTATTCATGAAGACGATTTTGAACATAATAAAGATATGGAATGGGCAGAAGAGTTATAATATATAGTGTGGAGCTCTAATGTAGAGAATTTGATATGGGATGAAGTAACAGCCAGAGAAAGTGAGACAAATTAAGAAAAGCTCCTAAATGGAAAACCCATGCATAGATGCAGTGCCTATCTTTTGATTAAAGGTACTAACATCTTTAACGAAAGATTTAGCCTTGAGAAAGAATTACTTATATGTACATTCCACACAGACACCAACCTGGTTAACAACAGGAAAATTGATACTGCTCCTTAACAGTGAACCTGTAAGCCATCCTAAGAACTATAGACCAATAACCTGCCTTCTGACAATATATGTTATGTACTAGAATTGATGCAGATAGAGTTTATAGCCATCTATTGATAAACAACCCATAATACATAGCTGTAAAAAAAGAGAAGAATATAAGTATGGCTATGACACTTTACAAAAAAACTACAAATGGTTACACTTTTTTCAGATGATATAAGAATAACATTTGGTCTTGATAAGTGTGCGCTAAAGCAAAATATATAAAAGGAAAGTTGCAACATCAAAAAAATATCAACTTGGGACAGGAATGTGATATAAAGAAACTTGGGCAGAAGAGAGTGTATACATTTTTAGGAATAGATGAAGGATCAGCAAACCTGAACAAATGAGAACAAATATTAGTAAGGAACACCTCAGAAGAATAATCTAATATTGAAAACTGCATGACATTTGGGAATAAAGTCCAAGGTATAAATTAATTTGCTCTTCCTTTTCTAACTTACAACTTTGGTTTGACTGAGGCCACAAAATATATTATGCTTCATGCTTATCATATGATGCATAAAAAACAGTGCACACTTTGAATGAGCTAGAGGCCTCCTTAAAATTGACCGGATCTATTGATCTACAATCATGGGATTGCATGCATATCTGCAGACTTCATCAGATCCAAACATAGTGAAAATCCTAAAGCATAAAGTGAAGAAGTATAAGAAAACATTTTGCTTAGTTTAAGCATTAAACAAGGTGGGAATGAAAAATTAAGGCAGAAGCATACAAAAATGAGACTGCAACTTAAACTTTCAAAAGAGAAAGAAAGAATACAAAGAACAATACTAGATGAAAAGGAAAGAAAACTGGAAAGTTTACAAAGTGGCGAGAGGAGAGAACTTCTGAAACAGCCTCATGTTGACCAAGAATCAATGCAAGAGTGGTTAAGGAGATGTAAACTGAAACCAAAACATGAAAGGCTAATAAAGGCAGCCCAAGACTGTGGGCAATGTACACATTGGTTTACAAAGTAAGTTGAAAAAAGTGAGAGAAACAGAATATGCAGGTGCTATATAACAGAACTGGGAACAGGTGTACAACTCATTTCTGGATGTGATACACTCATGGCTGTGGGTCTGTGTACTGAATTGCACAATAATGTGGCAAGGCTGTTGCACAGGCACTTATGCAAACACTGTAATATAGAAGTAGTTGAGAAGCAATGGAAGCATGAATCACAAAGCATGATCAACAATGATGACATTTATATCACATGGGAGCACACATTGCTAACAGTTCAAAAACAGGTGCAAGAAAACCAGAAATAGTAGTAGTTCAAGAAAACAAAAGTAGCATTGAGAACTGAAATTGCTACACCCAGCGATTATAGTGTCTTACGTATGGAGAGACACAAAGTTATAAAATATCAAGAATTGCAAGCAGAAATGAGAGCAGTGTGAAAAAAAGATACCCAACAATTCTAATAGTGGTAGGAGCAACAGGAGTAATTAAACAGAATTTACATTCTTACTTAAATATGCTACCAATGCATGTAACCCTATATGAACTGCAGAAGGAGGCACATCTGGGCACATTCGGAGTGCTGAAAGGATCACTCTTGGCTAACATCAAAAAGTGAAGCAATATTGATTTCATGAACTTTAATCATACTCTGACGTAGAAATGGGGGTCCATTCTTGTCAAAGTATATAATAAAAACCCTAAACATTTGGAGAAATGAAACTGTGAGAAACAATTACAACATGATGTCATGAATTCTGTCTTGATAAGGAATGCACAGCAGTGAAGACGAAGAGCAGCGAATTAAAAACAATTTACTGAAGCATCGCAAATGAACAAACACACCACAATAAATAGAAATACACCAAATGTAAATACGGGTAAACAGTAAGAGCTGCTTCACATACCAAAGGTAAGCCAAACTGTAAAAAAATAGATGAATGATAATATTATATTTTATGCAAGGAGGTAAACCCTTGCACTCCCACCATATGAGGAACTGCACATTTTTGCTCCCCATGACTTAAGATGACCAACTCTGATGCGATCCATAACTCAGAGAATACATCTCTACTGCTGAGACTTCGAAAAAAAAGGTAATTTTGTAGTCCTTTTTACAAAACAACCATTTCAGTCAATTTGTTGTGTTAGGAATAAAACTCTGATCATACTAACAGTTGGTATTTGAATCACTGCATTTATACATGTAATATTTAAATGCTTTGCTACCAATGACTGTACTACAATTGTAGATTACATAAAAAATATATATGTTTCAGATATTATTATTCAATGGACAGACTTTGTGACTCTCACGCAGTTACCATTTAATGGTTTGTATAACATAATCTGGCAATTTACATAAAAAAGTTTCACAGAAATGCCAAATCCATTACAGTTCATTACAAATAAAGCATATTGTATGAGTGTGTGCAAGAACACAAAGGTACATGTGGGTGATTATATGGGTCTACTTTGTTTTGTTGAATCTGATTTCACTGAATTTCATTTCACCCCAACCACTTCGCTGAAAACTCAAATTACTGAAAACTCATGTCACTGATTCTCGTTTCACTGAACTGCAGTTAGTATATATGGCACTGTGTACAGTTCTGTAAGGCAAGTAAAAGGTATATGCCCTTTTCCCCACTGTAGTGCAATCCTGGAGTTAGTATATATAGATAGGAGGTGTGGGGGGAGTGGGGGGCATAGCTCCCCACTTAGGTTGAGTACATATTGTCTTCTGGAGAGAGTTAGTCATTGGTGTTGCAACTATGCATGCATGTGGTTTAAAATGTATTGTTTTGAAATTTTTGGTGTAATACTATATCAAGCTGGGGGCTATACTCCCCCAATGTGGGGGGGCTGTGCCCCCCACCCCCCTAACTATATATACTAACTCCAGGATCGTACTACAGTGGGGAAAAGGGCATATACCTTTTACTTGCCTTACAGTACACTACACAGTGCCATAAATACTAAGTTCAGTTCAATGAAATGAGATTCAGTGAAATTTGTTTTCAGTAATTTGTGTTTTCAGCAATGTGGTCGGGGTGATGTGAAATTCAGTGAAATGAGTTTCAATGAAACAAAGTAGACCCGATTACATATACTAATCCAGGCTCCAAGAGTAATCCCTGTCCTGACCCACCCAAGTAAATCTGACCTCGAACTAGGCTCTGAATTTAACTCATTTTTCATAGAAACTATTACTACCCACACTAAGACATTTCCCAATAATAACCCAGCTGCTCTACACTCTCCCCCTTCTAACTCACCTCATCTGTTTGAATTCAAACCCATCTCCACTAACTTTATAAAAAAACTTTTGTCCAAACTTAAACCTTTCTCTAACACTCCCAACGATATTCATTCTTCCTTCCTAAAATGTGCTGCTGATGGCATTGCTCTCCCAATCAGCATCATTATTAACCGATCCATAAAAGAATCATACGTGCCCAAACTCTGGCACCCAGCTTATATTCTTCCTCTTCATAAAGGAGGCAAAAATACCAGCATCTCAAACTTTCACCCCATTGCTTTGCTCTCACCAATCTCCAGAATCCTAGAAAAATGCATTCACCTCCAACTTATGCCTTTCCTGACCCAAAGCAATCTTCTCACTCCTACCCAGCATGGCTTCCGTCCAGGCCATAGCACAATAACTGCTCTACTCTCTTTCCTAGAAACTGTCAATCAAGCCCGAGATTCAGGACACTTAGTTTCTACTGTTTTATTCAATCTGTCTAAAGCCTTTGATACTGTTTCTCACAAGCACCTTCTCTGTCATCTCTCAAACCTTATTATCTCACATAATGCTTTATCCTGGTTCTCCAGCTATCTATCAGACAGATCACATGCAGTCAAATGGAAGAACTCCATCTCTTCCTTGCTACCTACCCCAAATGGCATACCACAGGGATCCATCCTTGGGCCAATGCTTTTTAACATCTTCATCAATAACTTTCACACTGCTATTCCTGATGCTAAAATCATTCAATACGCAGATGATTTAACCATAGTCTGCTCTGCCTCAAACCTCTCTGAATTGCTGACTAAAACCCAAACTGCCTTCTCAACAATTGAAAACTGGATGCGCCAAAATCACCTCTCTCTCAATGCAAATAAATCAAAGATTCTACTATTCCCTCCCACAAAGACCCTCTCCTATGATAAAAACAAATTCAAAGTCTATAGTCAAACCAACTCATCTATAGAAGTGGTCCCCTCTGCCAAACTACTTGGCATTACTGTAGATGAACACCTCAAGTTTGATATTCATATTCAACAAAATATTAAGAAAACCCACCAAAAGCTAGGTATGCTGTATAGGAATAATCATTTTCTCTGCAACTCTACCAGGCAAACTCTGGCCTCGACTTATCTTCTTCCTTCCTTATTAAACGGAGCCCTTCTCCTAATCAACCTGTCCTCCTCTATCACCTCTAAACTAGAAAACTGCTACAATAAAATCTCTAAATTTGCCTCTAAATCTAAAAATACCACCCATCACTGCCTAACCCTACAATCCCTGAATTGGCTTGAACTCCCAAACTACCTAGACTATCTCCAACTCACTACTGCATATAGACTCATATTTCACCCAACAAAATGTCCTGCTCTAACTAACATCCTTCCCCCTTATACACCCAACAGAGCTCTCAGATCTGAAAATCAGAACTTAATTACTATCCATAAACCTAAATGTCCCGCTGGCCACCTTCTCTATCTTTCTCATTAGGCAAAAAATGGAATTACCTTCCCTCCACACTAAGAACCTTACCAAACTCAGAAAACTTCAAAAGCCAACTATTTAAACACCTGTCCACTAAATGGAAATGTACCTGCCTTCACCCAACCTAATCAAAGGAGGTTCTCTCTCTGGTTCCCAAGCTCTACAACTCTCATAGTTATATTCCTATGAGCCTATCTAAACTCTCAACAATTTCTATAGCTTCTCTCTAAGCTCTCAACAACTCCTACAGCTACCCTCACACAGCCTAACCTTGTAAATATTGTAAATAGCATTCTACTGTTGATGTGTGTATGTAAAGCGTATTTACATTTTCTTAAAAGGTTTGTATGCAAACTGTTTCCACACCTAATACATATCTGTTTTCCTCAAATGAAACTGTATGATCCCTACCTTTAAGCTTAATGAATTTGTTAACTATGCATGATATTGAATGCATTTGAGTAACTATTCTACATAATATTATCTTTAATATTAACTATCAGTTGTATCTAAATTGTATAATGCATCTTGGAGCTTTTCTTCCCAGGCCTCCACTGAAAATGGGTCAATTCGGCCCAGTGGACTTCCCCGGTAATCAAACTGCAAATAAATAAATAAATAAATAAATAAATAACAAAGTGCCTGCAGTTCTTTTTTATCTAGAACAGGTTTATTGTCACTGCAAAACAATTATCTTTGGAAAGAGTTATTTCACACATCTTCACAGTTGGGACTTACCATCAGGGCAGATTGGGCAGCAGTGTCCATGATGTTGTAGCAGTGGCTGTTCACATGTTAAGTCTGGACATGAATCTCCAACCCATTTACATTCCACACTGCCAGCCTAAGAATCACAGAATAACAAGTAATGCTGTTACCATGATGTCAGTGAGCATACAGATTATGTGACTTAGCATCTGTCATCATTTCCGGAAATATCACCTCTGCACTTTGTGTAAGAACAAACGCTATTTGACAATTTGTGGAACAAATTCATAATGTTATATGCGGACAGATACGTGACACATACTACTGCATTAAATTTACAGGTTTGACAACAGCAGCATAGAGTAAGTAGATTACACTTATTTAGAAAAAAAAGAATTTAATTTGATAAACTTCCATCTATTTTTAAAGAGAGTTTTTAGTGAAATTCAAATGGATAATGCCGAAAAGGTACACTTAATTTTTTCCTGTCACAATAAAATAAAAATTATAAAAATCTCTAAACTGGATTTAGAAAGAATATTGCAGCCCAAGGTGAGGGTTGACCAGAAGGGACATATTGTTCAGATAGTAATCAGAGGGTGGTTTAATGTTTTTTTTTTTTGTTTTGTTTTTATCTCCATCCTTACCGCCATGCACTTGTCAATGAGTTGGATGGGTGCAATGGACTCAGAAATACCATCCATGAGTGGTGAACTCTCCTGTCTCCACCTGTGAGTTAACACTTGCCAATTTGCCCTGAGTGCATGCAATCCCCCCCAGGGAAGGTGATTGGGCCATGACCCTTCAATCCCTACCCTTATATCCTTGCTCCTCCACTGCTGGCAAAACTATTTAAACTCCAGTCACCTATGTCACAGTCAGGACTTTATCCCCCTGTGCCACACAGGCAGGTAATTTCTTCTAAATCTCTGCTGTGAAATCATGCCCACTAAGGTACTAATGTGAGGGCAACTCTTTGCCTGCCACTAATATTTAATCCTCCATAGGTGGAGCATCCAAACTCCCTGCTATTTCTATGGGGACCTGAGTGTGTCAGTATTGGCCAATTGTCTTCATCTTATTAGGTTTCCTCACTTACAGCAGTACTGAGAAATCTGAAATATTGCCCAGATAAATCAACTATCATTCTCTGATCCCAACAATAGCTACAATCTTCAAGAGTAGAGTGTGTGAGTGGCTCAACAGTTAGGCCTCATGGTACAGAGAGAATAAGCACTTACCATGTCCCAGATAACCCATATTCATCTAGCATCACTGATGCTGGGAGGACTGTGTGGGGGAGGATGGAAGTAAGTGTCCACCACTGGTTCAGCCATCCTGGGGTGAAGGAGGCTGCCTAGGCTCACTGCAACAGTGACATTATGAGCCTGGTGAATGCCATGCTACAACTGGCATACCAGTTGGTCAGGAGATTGCATATGGATGGAAGTGTGGATGCACCTTCTGAAGGCAGCCACTGCAGATCTCACAAGATTGTTTCAGGGGTGGTGGTGGCTAATAAACACTCCATGGCAGCAGTATGCTGCTGTACCAGGGTACTCAATCTCAAGATGAGTCTGGGGGAAATTGTAGTCATGTTTGCTCTAGTCTTCATTTTTCTTGGACATTTATTATACCTTTATTTTTGCAGCTTGTTATCTGTTCTGCTCCAGCATGCACTTACTTCCCCTCATCCATTTGGTTTACAAGTTGGTGGCAGCTATTTGTCAGCTGCAGAGAGGAAGGTGAGAAAAATATAATTATCACACGTGCTTTTGATACTCAGAAAACCAGAATCCTGTGAGCTGTATCCCTATATCAAATGGCTGGAGTTATGTTACAGTACTGAAATTGTAGAAAACACATTAAGAGAGTTTTGCAGCCTTGATTTTTACATCTGAGGCTCTTTTGCAGGGTAGGTGGCTTCAGTATTCATCTCTCTCTCTCTCTCTCTCTCTCTCTCTTTCAGCTTTTCCCGGTTAGGGGTCACCACAGTGAATCACCTTGTCCGCTCATGATTGGCAGTGTAGTTTTTGCGGTGTCGAGTTGCCAGCCTGGTGCCCATTCTTCGACAGAAGGCACACACATGCACGCACTCAAGCCTAGGGCCAATTTTAGCGTGTCCAATCCACTTCATAACAGACTTAAAAATAAAGTCTTATTTGTCTGATCTGTTGGTAGCTCAGGAAGACATAAAAGATCTTAGGGCACTTATCAACAAGAGAAGGGTTGTTTACTGGTTTCTTTTATATATAATTATCAGCAAATTTTATTTACATAGTTTAAATGCTTACATATGTATATATTTTATAATAAACAGTGTGCATATTATTACATTTTGTTCATCCCACTTCTTTCTTTTACCACAAACAAAACTTAATCCATTTAATGATTTAATTCAGATCCCAGTGCTTATTATGTAATTCCTTTAGAAGTATAGCGATATAAACAACATTTTGCCTATCTTTTCTATCTCTTCTGCATCATATAACAGATGGCCTCAAGTCCAGGATGCAGTCAAATCAGTGGACATGTGGAATATAAAGAATGAAAAATCTAAGCATTCTAGGTCATCTGGATGTTCTAGAAATGCTTTTACTGACCATGCATTTGTAGTTCAGCTTCTATTAAGTAAATACTTGAAATCAAAATTACGAACTTCATTGTCATTAACAGTTCCAGAGAGAAAGCAATCAGCAATAGAATTATTTCAGGAAAGACAGAGGAAACATAAATTCTGTTTTGACAGATCTGCAAAGAATGCTTCTTTGCTGGAAAAAAAGTGGAATGAATGAGTATAAAAGAATAAAGTAGAGAACTTTAGAATCAAGAGTACAATGCAATGTACAGTTCTTGTTGAAACAAACTACCTAAAATGTATCGAGTTCAAGGCCGAGACAGTACAGTTTATGGAAGGAACTGTAAACATCCGCAGAGACTGTCTGATTTTGCTATCTTGTGGTTATTCTAGAAAGAAACATTTGGGGACTAGTCAAGGTAAACTCTTGATAAAGACTGACTCTGACAAGTAGTTATAAATATTCCCTGAGACTGGCATTTACAAAAAGCTGAATCGAGCTTGTCATGCTGTTAGCCCAGCTGTCTGGAATTTTGTAAATAATTCTGTGTCATTTGTCAATATTGATATGATTTATACTGAACTGTATGTTATGTTCTGAGCTTCAAGAATGTAACCACAGCATACCCTACTGGAACATAAAAGATTAACTTGCAAAACTTAAGAATAGTTGAGATTACGTTACTTTATAGCTGGGACAAAAACAAGAGATGTTATCTCTCAATTTCAATGCAGAAGCCGACACAATGTCTAGAGCTAGAAGTTTTTGTATTGTCTAAGAGGAAAAGTAATTAGTAGGTTTAAAATGTAAAGTGTTTTATTGTTTTATGACTTCCAAGATCTGCAAACAACTGAGAGAGATGTATTTTTAACACAGAGATGTGAAATTCTATTAAGTTTCCATTTAGCCTGGGAACTAAAGTCAGGTGACAAAAAGTGAAGTCATCCAAGCTAACCAAGCAGTAATACCTGATATTAATTTAAGAACTCTCTCAGAAAGAGACTGTGATTTTGTATTTTGTCTTGGACCTAGAAAGAACATTCACTTATCATCGCCATCTGCACTTGCGTTGCTAATAGTAAGTAAATAGGGTACAGTAATTTCTTTTAGATATAGTTAGGAATATAGTAAGGATTATTTTAGATGTTTCCTGCATTTATTTGAGACTGTCCTGCAATGTTGTTTTAAAATATTTCCTGTGATTTTGAACTCTGAAGTAACTGTGTTTCTGTACTGAGTATTGTCTTGTTCTTTTATTACTTATTATGAAATATATTTAAACCTATCTTTGTGGCTGATATTTTTGAGACATATTTAAGCTCTTAGAGTACTTGCATATGTATTTGGTGACACTGTACAGGACAATACTGATAGCCTGGCACTTGGTCAAAACTACCATATGGATTATTAGTAACATTACACAGTATGATTGGACACCCTTTGTTAATGGCCTAGAGTAACTGATAAGAGTGGTTGGTAGCAGTGATAGCTACCTTAGAGTCTGGGCAGAAGGGGGCATAGCTAGTAAACCTGTGCCAGCCTTTCCCAGGTGTGTGTGTGTGTTTGTATATAAATCAACTCTCAAAGTGTGTGTGTGTGTGTGTGTGTGTGTGTGTGTGTGTGTGTGTGTGTGTGTGTGTGTGTGTGTGTGTGTGTCAGCTACTTGGGCAACAACACGAAGCACTGGTTGGACAGAGAGGGTGCTGGAGGTTTTGGCTTGACCACTCAGCTGAGATCTCAACCCTATAGCTTTGCCAGTGGGGAGTCTATTTGGGGATCTGGAGAAAGAGGGAGAAACCATCCCCAGACTGACTGTGGTCTCTGTGTGTTCTTAAGGGAAATTGTACTTTACTGTGTATGTACTTGTCATCCTCCCATTGTGTACGTCCCCCACTGTTGCCAGTGGAGAGGACTGAGGCCCCTTGATTACTGGGTCAGTGTAGAGGCATCACAGAGCTCTTCAACAGAAGTCTGCTGTTGTATGTGATAGAAAACAGAATGTTTTGGAGCACAATTAACTATAAGTCAGATGGATTATTAATCATAAAATAATATATGGTCAGAAAGCTAGTAATCTAATGTCATTGATATGTATAACTATTCTCATTATAGCTGAACACAAAATAATTCATAATGTTGTTAGTGACTGCACACAGTTGGACATATTGTATCTTTGTTTTAAAGACATATATATCTCTGCAAATGCATTTTACACAGTGGACATAGACTAGAGTTAGGATGTTACACATTCTGAATATAAAGCTGAATGAAAGACAGTTTATTTTAAAGTAAGGAGATGTCATATCTAATGAAATGTGAATTAAGTAAGGTGTCACATCTAGTGATATTTGTTTTCAAAAAAAGGCAGGAACATTAGATTTTACACAAAAGTGTCAATCAATATGTACAGTATGGAGAGGCTTGGTACGTTTAAATGTGGGTCCCCTTTCTGTACTTTCTGTGAGTTTATGAGTTACAAGAATTTTTTCATCTGCCCCAGCACAGGTAAGAAATGTAGCAGCAAGGTGACTGGGAACTGCAACAGTTAAAATATTGTTTATAGAGCCCAGAACTTCTAGTGTCAGTTTTTTTTTCACATGGGGAAGACTGTTTCTAAGTTTGAATGGATGATAGCCCAACAAACACCTGAAATTAGAAATAGTCTAAACAGGATTCATCTTTCAAAGCATAATACTGAATCTCTAAGTCATTCTTTTTTCACTTTTCACTTTTTGGACATTATCAGGATGGGTCTCCTCAATGGAAACAGTAAATATCATTTGGGAAAATTATGCTTGGTCTAGTAAATGCATCCTTCAGCTTAGAAAATTGGACCACAAATTATTTTATTAATGGTTATGATGTGTCATGTTTGCCCTGGTCTTCATGTTTTGGACGTTAATTATACCTTTAATTTTGCAGCTTATCTAAATTGCTACAATATACACTTACTAATTTGCATGTTTTTGTTTTTTTGTACATTTTTGCTGATAGTTTTTCCTTTTTTTAGTGTATAGTTGATTTATTTGTTGTTCAGTTTTGATACTGATCTGATGAAACCCTATGGGCAAAATGCTTTAGTGGTTTTATTATTATTGTTTTTTTAATGCCAAATGAATACAGCTTATTTATTTATTTGGTTGTATTTGTATCTGCAACATTTTTACATTGCAGGTCTTCCAAGGTTACTATTGTAATTGATTTTTTGGCTGCTAGTACTATCACTGCTAGCGGTTCCTTCTGTGCATTAGTTAATTCTAACTTAGATCAAAATCACATAGGAAATTTTCATGACATAGTTCAATCTCTTCATGCAAATTTCCTCTGATTATATCCCTGAGTTCTTGAAATTATCTAAGGCCTGACAAGACCTGAAGATGTGCCTCCAATCCCCCAATTCTGCTAGTCTACATCAATTCTCAATAATAAAGATTCACCTAAGCTTCAGTGGGATATAGAAATATAACATTTTTAAATCTTCTTAGTTTTAGTGCCTTCCCTCAATTAAAATATATCCCCCTCCAATTCTCTGTGTAGAGAGCTGAATCTCTAATAACTGCTCCTAACATCATAGTATACTAACCCTAACCATTGTGCTTTCTTCCTTAAGCTTCTTACAAATACATGAAATTCAGCCAATCTTACACTCCTTGTTTTGTTTCATTTCAGCTATCCATTGCACAACCATTGGTAGTTCATTATATCAGGTACACCTCCATTTTTTCCTTCAGGGACTCTAAAAGGCCAGTAAAATGGGGGTTCAGGGCATGGGGTACTTCAAAC
Organism: Protopterus annectens; assembly: GCF_019279795.1. Taxonomy (NCBI): domain Eukaryota; kingdom Metazoa; phylum Chordata; order Ceratodontiformes; family Protopteridae; genus Protopterus; species Protopterus annectens. The sequence continues at coordinate 634,740,529 of NC_056751.1, forward strand.
TCTTCCCTCAAGTCTTCCTAGGTTACTACATTCTGACCTCTTAACAAATGCTCCCAAAATGTTATTCTTGTGCCCTGTTGTCTCAATCCCCTAGCTATTGTACCTAATATCCTATGATGTGGAGTCCTTCCCATCAGAAAAATATCTTGTCTCCAATTGAACAGGTCCACCTGTGAGAATACATGCTTTTTATTGTGCTCGATTTCCAACTGTAAGTCCAGCATGTTTGGTGGTTGGGACTTATTCAAAACTGGCTCTGACAGATCTTTGGTAGCAAGGCACTTACACTTCTGGATTATCATGTCTTTACACACTGCTTCATAACAAAGGTTCTGACATCTAGCATATAGTTGTAACCAAAATGCCAATAGATACTTAACTATATCTAACACAGTTAGGCCACCCTTGTGCGCTTGCAGTGTCAGTTTATCCCAAGCTATTCTGGGTCACTCCCCATTTCATAAGAAGTCTCTCATACGGTTCCATAATTTAATTAAGTCTGGGCTCAATGGACTTGACCAGGACTGGCTTTAATACAGAATATGTGAGTGCACGTGACATTTTAAAATCTGTACACAATGGTCAAGTTCTAGGTTTAAAGTCTTCCATTTTAATAAATAGTTCTTAATCTGTTCCATCATGAAATATATGACTCTTTCATAGCAGCCTTATATGTTGCATACAACCAAACTCCAAGGTATTACAATTTATCCATGGTTTTTATATTTTATTGAGACACCAGACAGCTGTCTAAATCCAGGGAATTCATAATTAATACAGTAGTTTTCCCCATATTAATTTTATATCCTGACAACTGAGGTAAGAATTATGACATCTGCGTAATTGACAACTTAACATTTGTGTACATGGGAAACCCCATTACTGGCAAATGCCTAATTTCTCCTGCCAGCGACTCCCAAAATATTGCAAATAAAAATTGGAAGAGGAAGACATCCTTGATATATTCTCCTTGAAATCCTAAGTATATTATAAAGTGTTGCCATTGTTTTTATATTTGCTGTAGAATTCCTATAAACAGTTTTTAGCAACCAACTCCACTGATTGTTGTTTCCCACCTTCTCCAACATTTAAAAAAGAAGTGGGCATTGTACTTGGTCAAACACCTTTTCTTCATCTACACTATGCATTAATTTTGAAATATTTCATGTGTTCAGCTCTTGTAACACTAGAAGGGTGTGGATAATATTATCGCATATTCTTCTTCCTTTTATAAAACCACAGTGATCTGGTTAAATTAATCTAGACATGTAGGTGTTTAATCACCTGGTCATCATAGACAGAAATAATTTATTATCATGGTTTAAAATTTTTATAGGTTGTTATGAGCCTGACTCTCAGATCCATACCTTCCTTTTCCTTGGGGATGGTGACAATTACTCCTTGTTTCCAACTTGCAGGGGACCTCTCTTCTACATAAGACTTCATTCATTAGCTTAATATGCAATTGAATAATTTTCAGTACCCCTAACTTTCAGAGGACCTCTCTTCTATGTAATACTTCATTCATTAGCTTAATATGCCATTGAATCATTTTCAATCCCGCTAACTTTCAGAGGACCTCTTTTCTATGTAAGACTTCATTCATTAGCTTAATATGCCATTGAATCATTTTCAATCCTGCTAACTTTCAGAGGACCTTTCTTCTATGTAAGACTTTATTCATTAGCTAAATATGCAATTGAATCATTTTCAATACCCCTAACTTTCAGAGGACCTCTCTTCTATGTAAGACTTCATTCATTAGCTTAATATGCAATTGAATGATTTTCAATCCCGCTAACTTTCAGATTTGTATTGGCACTCTGTAGGAACCTGAAAATGTACCTGATCCTTTAGATTTCAAATATTGTATGGGTGGGATACGTTTTATAGCAGTCTCAAAAAATTAATTCTGTTGAAAAAGCATGCACTGGCACTTTTAATTAATTAATTAATTAATTAATTAATTATTAAACTTTAGCCTCCATTAAGAGGAATACACAACCTGTGTGTGTGTTTTAAATTATTTAATATTTTATAGTATGTAAGTTGCACTGTAGAGACTATATTTAAGCATGCTTAATTTAAGTGTAGGGAAATTTCTGCATACAGACAAATATCTCTTCTTATTGTGCAAACTGTGCTTAACGTAACATTTAGAGATATGGATAAAATGCCCTTGGAATATTTCACAAATATTGTTAGAATGCTCTTTTTATTTTTAATGGATGTAAAACTTGGGTTATTTTCTCTTTATTTTTGTCTTTTTTTCTTCTTTCGTTGTATGATTTAATTTTTTTCTTTAAACATGCTTTTGTTTATTGCAAGATAATTATCACATTTGAATTATTTTAATAGAAACATTTGAAGTCATGCTGTTTGCAATAATGGACATTGGGAATAGTCAAAGGAGTGGCCGACATGGAAACTACAATGAGCAAATGCTAAAGGGTGAATTAAAATTAGAGCAGTTGAAGACAATGTGAATAATACTAGCAGCTTGTTTGACTCCAAAATGACCCAAAATTCTAAGGCCCAAGTGCATTAATTGCAGAAGAAATAATATGGTGGATGATGCTGGTGAAGTGAAAACAGTACCTGTAAACATCTCTCTCATTTTATTTGTTCATTTTTTGACACCTGTTTTTTTTTTCCTGGTTAGGGACATGGAGTGGCTGGAACTAATTACAGCAAGCAATGGGCATAAGATACACAGTCAAACATAGATTGGATAGATGTTCATCTCATGATGTAAGCTCAGTTATGCATACTCAACTAAGGTAACTACAAGGATTGCCGCTTCATCAATCAGCATCCAGCTAAAAAAGACATAGGCAGTGCAAGTAGTTTTCATTCAGAAGGCACCCCAGCCTGGAAGTGAACCAGTGAAGCTATCACTATGAGTCAGAAGTGCTAACTGCTACACCACTATGACACCTGGGGGAAACGTCCACCTTATTCATTATGACAGTGATGGATGGCTCTTTCTGAAAATGAAATATGTTGTGGCAGGACAGGAAGCTGCTGGATGGTTAAGGAGGATGTGCAGAACTTGCAACAGAGGGCGAATGGATGCAAACTTGTAAGAATATACGACTAAAAAGTGTAGGTGCAATCAACAATTATGGGTAATAAAATGAAAAGTTGCCAAATATTATTATATTAAGGTGCAGATCACTAGGTAATTTTATTTGGGATAGCTAAACTGGTGTTACGGCTGTGTATCGTTTCTCCTTTTTAATATAGAGTGCATGCTTTCAGCTTTTGTATTTTGTTGCATGCCATGGATACAAGTGTCATTTGCATGTAGTTCAAAAACATAGATTCAAAACCATACAGTTCTGCCAACTGTTAGACATCTCATTTGTTTGAATAAGAAATCAGTAAAGACAACTGACTGAAAACTCACTTGACTGTATCACATTTGATAGAAAACATTTTATACAACAAATATACTGAAATACATACATCTATATATGTATGTATATGTATATATATATATATATATATATATATATATATATATATATATATATATATATATATATTTTTTTTTTTTTTTTTTTTTTGCAGGGGCAAGCCCCCCTGCACCCTCACACCCCCCTTACTTATATATGTTAACTCCACAGCCATACAATCATGGTGAAAAGAAAAAAAAAAAACACTGTTCACAAACACAAATATCCACAGATCTCAAGGTACTATAGATGACAGTGGGAATTGCCAAAACACAACCACTCTTTTAAACTCACCTCCCTAATAAATCCTTAGATCAGAAATGTCACCATCATGTATCTATACATGTCTAACGTCTACATTTTTTTATCAACTTTGATTCAGTCAAATGAGTTTTCAGTCAGTTGTGTTCAGTCATTTGTGATTCAGTCAAATGAGTTTTTGATCAAATGACGTAGAACCAAAGCATATACTGATACTCCAAATCAGGGAGGGTGGGGTGCCAATATCATAGCAAGGGGACATGAATTCGCAAGAAAAAAATCAGCACATTACTACAAGAGAGAGTGGAAAGGAAAGAGGTATAACAACAGCACAGGTGATGTGTAACATTGCAGAATAAACATGCATCGTGTATTTATCAAATGATAACGAAGAGGAAGGAGTTGATAGTGGTGAGGAGAAAAAGAAGAAAACCAGAAGAGATTGAAGAGGATATAAATGACAAATAAAAGTTGAAGGAAGAATATGATGTATGTGTGTGTTGGGGTGGGGGGAAAGTACGATCCAAATTGAAAACTTGTCACTGATGATGCAAATTGCATGTGTAGCTGTAAATGGAGGCAAGCTATTTTCTACTGCTTTCCTACTTTGTCTGCAGTTAGCACTGAGCATTAAAGAAGGCTAAAAGCTGTTGAGCAAGCAGTAATGCCTGCCAGGGTATGTGTTATGGAGAAATAATGTCCACCAACGGGTGTTGTGTGGCCCAGCACTGACACTGATTCATCAACTTGCAATGGTCACAGGGAGAGATGATAGCTAGACTTATAAACAAGAAGTCCTTAAAAGTAATACAGTTAGCTCATAAACTGCCAAATTTTAGGAAATTAAAAAAAAAAAGCTTTGGAGAATTACATATTTGGTCTTAACAGAATGGACTTTGCTCAGCCATTCTTCAAAGGAGTAACTGACTCCTTCTCAGTGTAAGATTTTGTCACTGGCCATTAAATGACACTTCCCCTTTTTCACTGATGGACTTTGCTCACTCATTCCTCAAAGGATCTTCTGACTCACCAAACATGAGACCGTTCCTGTCTAACTGATCCAAAATCTTTACCTTTCAAGCACCCAAAAACTAAGTTACAGCAGGAAGAGCAAACTGGTTTATAGCCTGGACTGTGAAATCAGTTTTCAGTATTAGTTTTAGTCTTCTGAATTATTCCTTACTGAGTTTTATTCACATTTGTTCATATTGTATTCCCGATCTTTCATCAATTCCCGAATATTTATACAGTCACTCCTGTTCAAGTTCCTTTACATTACGTTTCTGTCCCAGATTAATATGTTCTTTGTGCTGCAGCTTTCCTGTCTTAAATATTACTTTTGCACATTTATCAAGACCAAATGAAATTCTTATATCATCTGAGAAAGTTCTAACCACTTGTAGTTGTGCTTTCAACTCCTCATCTAATGAATTATATAGTTTAAGGCATCCACAATAAGTAGCTGAGAAGACATTAAACAATGATATTTTCTGGAAACCAAATTGTAACCATGACCTAATCTGTTTGGTAACAGCTTAATGGGTTAAGGGCAAGACAAAAGAGTAGCAATGACAAAGAGTCACCCCAGAATATCCCCCTTTGAATTTTTATCCCTTTTGTCATGGCTTAATTGCAAAGAGGTTTGTTACTGCTTCATGGACACTGTAATGCAGTTGATCAATATTGGATGTACCTTATACATCTGTAAGCATTCAGTTATCCATGAATGTGGGATGCTGTCAAATTATTTTTTTATATCTATCCATGCTGTACTTAGACTGTTCCCCTTTTTACAATTCTCTGTGATGGTTTTAATTAGCGACAGATGATTCTTTGTTCCAAGCAGTGGCAGCTGATGACTTCAAATCAAAGGGGGGCTGCAGGAGACAGCTGAATGGGTGGGGTCAATTGGGAATGGGTGTGGCCAACTAGAAAGGGGAGAAGCTATGATCAAAACCACAAACAATGGAACTTTATTTAAATACGCTGCCCTGGGTTCCAAACCATCATTATGAGAGTCCAATCAAGAAAAAAGGAAAGTGTAGAAGAAAAAAATATTTCAATCCATTGGCTGCATGGCAGCTTACTTAATATCTACATGGAAACAAAAAGGTTCTGAGGCATGAAAAAATAAATTACTTTTTAAATACATTACTGGAATGCCAGTTAAAATCAAGCATAAAAAAACAAGCAGCACTCAACTCAAACCACTTCTCCTTGCACTGCAGTTCTAATCATAATTTATATTCAGCTTTATTAAAGTACCATGTAACATGCTGAAAGTAGAAATCTCTGTGATGCCCCCATTTGTAAAAATGTTTCTTATCCAAAAAAGACCTGCTGCCTGACAACAACTATCTACTTGTTTCATGGGGAAAAAATGATCAAAGTAAAAAATGAAAAGCAAACAGGAAACAAGCTCAACATACATTGCTTAAAGGATTACTGCACAGGATATGGACCACACATGATAGATTGGCATTCTGTTTAGTTTGCAGGTAAAGCCTGTAATGAGCTCTTAAAATAATGTAATCCTGTCCTTTATTACAAATACTGTCATATGCATTTCAATACCCAAGGCTTATATGTTATCTAGTTATGTAAGTATTCTCTGCATGTCAACAACAGAAAGGCTTTCAATGTTGGCAATTCGTTAACAGTATGCTTATTAAAACACACTTGCATCTTACAATCTCAGACAAGCTTACCAGATGGTCATTAAAGCATTGCTACTTAAACACAGAGCAACAGGCACTTTCTGAATAATAAGCATAAATCAAAAGTATAAAAATATGACAGAAACCAGAACATTCTGCAAAATCAAGGACAGATGAAAAGCCATTGTAGTACTTGTGTCTACCTTTTATGGGGGGATAGTCTGCACATTTACACTGCATAACTGTTCCTTGCCTTGCTTGGACACATCCAGAGTCACTACATAGGGGAGTGGGGTGCAACAAGTATGTCACAATTTGAAATGTCTCTGGCTGACTGTGATGGCCCTGACACATTTGTCATACCTCTCAACCTCAGAGCAAGAAATCTGGACAAAGCCATACATAGAAGTGGGACAAAAGGAAATTTTTTAAATATTGCTCTTATAAACTTAGAAAGATAATAGATTAGTAGGTCTTGCATTAGTATGAATTTTCTGAAGGGCATGAAATCTGAAACTGAAATGTCTGTCATTATTTTTTAACTTCATTCTTTAATGATTTGCCACTAATTTGCCAAAAAAACACAATTTTATGAAAAATGGACCAAAAATGTGATTCTAAAATATAAAATAGCCACACAATACAGCTAGGAACCTGCAAAGAAGGGACACTTTTTAATATTAGTACTGCTAACTTGAGCAGCTGACAAAATAAAAGAATCTACATGCATTTCTGAAATAAAAGCAATCTATAACTGATTATTACAGTTATTTATTAATTGTAAACCCTCCATGTTTTCTTACAAAATTGCCATTTTGTGGAGAGATTATTAGGGGAAGAGCAACATTTTGAGCCAAAATCGGGTACAGTTGAGAGGTTTGGATATGCCTAATTCTATAAAGCAATTTATTTGCACGCACCTCTCAACCTGTTAATGCAGGAAATCTGGACAAGGCCAAATATATTGGGGGAACATATAAACAGTACTAAAAATTGCTCTTGTATAAACTGAGGCAGTTGATAGAATAACAGGTCTTGCTTTAGCATGCATTTTTTTGAAGGTTATGAAGTCTGAAACTCAGTGTCTGTCATTATTTAGTGACTTCATTCCTAAATGATTTGACAGAAAACCACAAATTTTATGAGGAACAAACCAAAAATAAGAAGCAAAAATCTGGACAGTTGAGGGGTATAGTTCAGCCAGGGCTGTCTGAGTTTGCTGCCCTTCCCCCCCTCACAAAATCATGGTCAAATGGAGCTTCTCCCCCTCCAGCCATTCCAATGAACCATTACTTGGCTATTTCACCCCATTTACCATAAACACTAACCGGGAAAAGCTGAAAAACAAAAAACATAAACACTAATGTGCATACTGCTTTACTTCTGCGATGATTTGGACTTCATTTGAAAGTTTTATTTTGATTTTACAGCGCAAACACTAATAGATATCATATCTGCTAAACAAAGCAATGTAGTCTCACAATGAAAACAGACTTAGCATTACAACTTCTCTGCCCTTGAAAACTCACATTCACTGAAACAGTATTGAAACCCACATTCAAAGAAAATACATTTTGCCAGTGGCAGATTAACTTTGGGTTTGGGCTGTTTTCAAATCACAGGCCCCTTGCACACGAAACATACACATGCTCTTTCATACACTTTCCTGATTGTATTAAATTATATTCCTTGTACAATACAGTACAGTTTTAGAGGGTGTTTTAAATTTGTTTTGAAATTTTTCCAGAAAACAATGAAACAAAATGCATGCACCAGTAATGACAAAACTGCCCAATTCAGAACATTTCCATCATAAAAGTCTACTCAAACTTCTACAGTCCACCAGTATCAGTACATATGCACAATCTCTGAAGTAAAAGTCATCTAAATAATTCCACATTAAAGAGATCTGTAACTAATGAAGAGGCTGCTGCTAGCAAACAACTTTGTATTTAATTGTTTCATCTACAAATAAAGTGCCCGTTACCCTTGAGGAATAAATTGCCTATCTTACATTAAAAAAATGATAAGCTAGCAATATTGCAATAGGGAATGGATGGCAAACTGATAACAGGTTCAGAGTTACTAGGTATCTTTGCCAAAAGGAGTGCAGCATCCACCCCCTTTGCAAAGTACAGTATCAGCAATGCATCTATCTACTGTGGGAGTAGAACCCACAGCCTTCTGCATTAAAAGCAAGTATACTACCTGTTGTGCTACTAACAAGACAAGTAGACTTAGCATAAGCAGCACTAAACTTTTGCTCCACTGCAGCTCTCAGCTTCATGTAAAATCTACTCACTCAGCTGTATCTCTGAACTTTGCAGCACAAATAAATCTGGATAAAGCTAAAGTTTATTGTGGGGGGGACAAAAGCCCAAAAACCAGGGACACATTTTAAATATTGCTTGTATAATGTTGGAAAGTTGCTAGAATAAAATGTTGTGTTACCACCATACATTTCATTGCCAAGCCTTAAACCCTGGACCCTGTGCAAAACAGTGAGAGCAACATACCACTATGCCAAATCAGCTGTTTTGTGAAAGAGGAAGACGGAAACTTAAATGGCTACCATATAGTGAATTCAGTTCTCACCATAGCACAGCTGTCAACCTCTTAGCACAAAACACCTGAACAAAGCCAATAATGGGTGACAACAGCCCCCAAACATTCAGTGAATTCAGTTCTCACCATAGCTCTCCATCTCTTAGCAAAAAACACCAGGAAAAAGCCAGTAATGGGGGAATATAGCCCCCAAACATATTCAGTGAATTCAGTTCTTACCGTAGCTCTCAACCTTAGCACAAAAAATCTTGATGAAGCCAATAATGGGGGAATACAATCCCAAAAATAGGGACACATTTCAAATATCCATCTTATACACTTAGAAAATTGCTAGAATAAAAGCTTTTGCGTTACCATGCACTTTCTGAAGAATATGAAGTCTGATATTCAAATGTGTGTCATTTTTAACATTTATTAACCAGGAAAGTCTGACTTGGAACAAAAGCTAATTTTTAGCAGAGGCCCAGGGAGAAACACTCCAGACAAACACATGTCTTTGTAAGATGGGAGGACACTAGAGGAAACAAACACAGGGAGGGCATACAGACTCCACAGAAAAGGTAAGGCAGCCCAGCCAAGAATCAAACCAGAGAACCTGTAGTTGTCAGGCAACAATGCTACCACTGCACCAATGCACTACCAGCTTTGCAAGGACACAAATACAGAAACCACAGATTTTATGAGGAATAGAACAAGTATGAGGGAAAAATCTGCAATGTTTTACAAATGGTGGTGGTAGGGAATTCAGGCTCCTGCCACCAGGGTTCCTGTCTAACTGATCCAAAATCTTTACCTTTCAAGCACCCAAAAACTAAGTTACAGCAGGAAGAGCAAACTGGTTTATAGCCTGGACTGTGAAATCAGTTTTCAGTATTAGTTTTAGTCTTCTGAATTATTCCTTACTGAGTTTTATTCACATTTGTTCATATTGTATTGCCGATCTTTCATCAATTCCCTAATATTTATACACTCACTCCTGTTCAAGTTCCTTTACATTACGTTTCTGTCCCAGATTAATATTTTCTTTGTGCTGCAGCTTTCCTGTCTTAAATGTTACTTTTGCACATTTATCAAGACCGAATGAAATTCTTATATCATCTGAGAAAGTTCTAACCACTTGTAGTTGTGCTTTCAACTCCTCATCTAATGAATTATATAGTTTAAGGCATCCACAATAAGTAGCTGAGAAGACATTAAACAATGATATTTTCTGGAAACCAAATTGTAACCATGACCTAATCTGTTTGGTAACAGCTTAATGGGTTAAGGGCAAGACAAAAGAGTAGCAGTGACAAAGAGTCACCCCAGAATATCCCCCTTTGAATTTTTATCCCTTTTGTCATGGCTTAATTGCAAAGAGGTTTGTTACTGCTTCATGGACACTGTAATGCAGTTGATCAATATTGGATGTACCTTATACATCTGTAAGCATTCAGTTATCCATGAATGTGGGATGCTGTCAAATTATTTTTTTATATCTATCCATGCTGTACTTAGACTGTTCCCCTTTTTACAATTCTCTGTGATGGTTTTAATTAGCGGCAGATGATTCTTTGTTCCAAGCAGTGGCAGCTGGTGACTTCAAATCAAAGGGGGGCTGCAGGAGACAGCTGAATGGGTGGGGTCAATTAGGAATGGGTGTGGCCAACTAGAAAGGGGAGAAGCTATGATCAAAACCACAAAAACTGTAACTTTATTTAAATATGCTGCCCTGGGTTCCAAACCATCATTATGAGAGTCCAGTCAAGAAAAAAGGAAAGTGTAGAAGAAAAAAATATTTCAATCCATTGGCTGCATGGCAGCTTACTTAATATCTACATGGAAACAAAAAGGTTGTGAGGCATGAAAAAATAAATTACTTTTTAAATACATTACTGGAATGCCAGTTAAAATCAAGCATAAAAAAACAAGCAGCACTCAACTCAAACCACTTCTCCTTGCACTGCAGTTCTAATTATAATTTATATTCAGCTTTATTAAAGTACCATGTAACATGCTGAAAGTAGAAATCTCTGTGATGCCCCCACTTGTAAAAGTAAAAATGTTTCTTATCCAAAAAAGACCTGCTGCCTGACAACAACTATCTACTTGTTTCATGGGGAAAACATGATCAAAGTAAAAAATGAAAAGCAAACAGGAAACAAGCTCAACATACATTGCTTAAAGGATTACTGCACAGGATATGGACCACACATGATAGATTGGCATTCTGTTTAGTTTGCAGGTAAAGCCTGTAATGAGCTCTTAAAATAATGTAATCCTGTCCTTTATTACAAATACTGTCATATGCATTTCAATACCCAAGGCTTATATGTTATCTAGTTATGTAAGTATTCTCTGCATGGCAACAACAGAAAGGCTTTCAATGTTGGCAATTCGTTAACAGTATGCTTATTAAAACACACTTGCATCTTACAATCTCAGACAAGCTTACCAGATGGTCATTAAAGCATTGCTACTTAAACACAGAGCAACAGGCACTTTCTGAATAATAAGCATAAATCAAAAGTATAAAAATATGACAGAAACCAGAACATTCTGCAAAATCAAGGACAGATGAAAAGCCATTGTAGTACTTGTGTCTACCTTGGATGGAGGGATAGTCTGCACATTTACACTGCATAACTGTCCCTTGCCTTGCTTGGACACATCCAGAGTCACTACATAGGGGAGTGGGGTGCAACAAGTATGTCACAATTTGAAATGTCTCTGGCTGACTGTGATGGCCCTGACACATTTGTCATACCTCTCAACCTCAGAGCAGGAAATCTGGACAAAGCCATACATAGAAGTGGGACAAAGGCCAAAAAGAAGGAAATATTTAAATATTGCTCTTATAAACTTAGAAAGATAATAGATTAGTAGGTCTTGCATTAGTATGAATTTTCTGAAGGACATGAAATCTGAAACTGAAATGTCTGTCATTATTTTCTAACTTCATTCTTTAATGATTTGCCACTAATTTTCCAAAAAAACACAATTTTATGAAAAATGGACCAAAAATGTGATTCAAAAATATAAAATAGCCACACAATACAGCTAGGAACCTGCAAAGAAGGGACACTTTTTAATATTAGTACTGCTAACTTGAGCAGCTGACAAAATAAAAGAATCTACATGCATTTCTGAAATAAAAGCAATCTATAACTGATTATTACAGTTATTTATTAATTGTAAACCCTCCATGTTTTCTTCCAAAATTGCCATTTTGCGGAGAGATTATTAGGGGAAGAGCAACATTTTGAGCCAAAATCGGGTACAGTTGAGAGGTTTGGATATGCCTAATTCTATAAAGCAATTTATTTGCACGTACCTCTCAACCTGTTAATGCAGGAAATCTGGACAAGGCCAAATATATTGGGGGAACATATAAACAGTACTAAAAATTGCTCTTGTATAAACTGAGACAGTTGATAGAATAACAGGTCTTGCTTTAGCATGCATTTTTCTGAAGGTTATGAAGTCTGAAACTCAGTGTCTGTCATTATTTAGTGACTTCATTCCTAAATGATTTGACAGAAAACCACAAATTTTATGAGGAACAAACCAAAAATAAGAAGCAAAAATCTAGACAGTTGAGGGGTATAGTTCAGCTGGGGCTGTCTGAGTTTGCTGCCCTCCCCCCCCTCACAAAATCATGGTCGAATGGAGCTTCTCCCCCTCCAGCCATTCCAATGAACCATTACTTGGCTATTTCACCCCATTTACCATAAACACAAACCGGGAAAAGCCGAAAAACAAAAAACATAAACACTAATGTGCATACTGCTTTACTTCTGCGATGCTTTGGACTTCATTTGAAAGTTTTATTTTGATTTTACAGCGCAAACACTAATAGATATCATATCTGCTAAACAAAGCAATGCAGTCTCACAATGAAAACAGACTTAGCATTACAACTTCTCTGCCCTTGAAAACTCACATTCACTGAAACAGCATTGAAACCCACATTCAAAGAAAATACATTTTGCCAGTGGCAGATTAACTTTGGGTTTGGGCTGTTTTCAAATCACAGGCCCCTTGCACACGAAACATACACATGCTCTTTCATACACTTTCCTGATTGTATTAAATTATATTCCTTGTACAATACAGTACAGTTTTAGAGGGTGTTTTAAATTTGTTTTGAAATTTTTCCAGAAAACAATGAAACAAAATGCATGCCCCAGTAATGACAAAACTGCCCAATTCAGAACATTTCCATCATAAAAGTCTACTCAAACTTCTACAGTCCACCAGTATCAGTATATATGCGCAATCTCTGAAGTAAAAGTCATCTAAATAATTCCACATTAAAGAGATCTGTAACTAATGAAGAGGCTGCTGCTAGCAAACAACTTTGTATTTAATTGTTTCATCTACAAATAAAGTGCCCGTTACCCTTGAGGAATAAATTGCCTATCTTACATAAAACAAATGATAAGCTAGCAATATTGCAATAGGGAATGGATGGCAAACTGATAACAGGTTCAGAGTTACTAGGTATCTTCGCCAAAAAGGAGTGCAGCATCCACCCCCTTTGCAAAGTACAATATCAGCAATGCATCTATCTACTGTGGGAGTAGATCCCACAGCCTTCTGCATCAAAAGCAAGTATACTACCTGTTGTGCTACTAACAAGACAAGCAGACTTAGCATAAGCAGCACTAAACTTTTGCTCCACTGCAGCTCTCAGCTTCATGTAAAATCTACTCACTCAGCTGTATCTCTGAACTTTGCAGCACAAATAAATCTGGAAAAAGCTAAAGTTTATTGTGGGAGGGGACAAAAGCCCAAAAACCAGGGACACATTTTAAACATTGCTTGTATAATGTTGGAAAATTGCTAGAATAAAATGTTGTGTTACCACCATACATTTCATTGCCAAGCCTCAAACCCAGGACCCTGTGCAAAACAGTGAGAGCAACATACCACTATGCCAAATCAGCTGTTTTGTGTAAGAGGAAGACGGAAATTTAAATGGCTACCATATAGTGAATTCAGTTCTCACCATAGCACAGCTGTCAACCTCTTAGCACAAAACACCTGAACAAAGCCAATAATGGGTGACTACAGCCCCCAAACATTCAGTGAATTCAGTTCTCACCATAGCTCTCCATCTCTTAGCAAAAAAACACCAGGAAAAAGCCAGTAATGGGGGAATATAGCCCCCAAACATATTCAGTGAATTCAGTTCTTACCATAGCTCTCAACCTTAGCACAAAAAATCTGGATGAAGCCAATAATGGGGGAATACAATCCCAAAAATAGGGACACATTTCAAATATCTATCTTATACACTTAGAAAATTGCTAGAATAAAAGCTTTTGCGTTACCATGCACTTTCTGAAGAATATGAAGTCTGATATTCAAATGTGTGTCATTTTTAACATTTATTAACCAGGAAAGTCTGACTTGGAACAAAAGCTAATTTTTAGCAGAGGCCCAGGTAGAAACACTCCAGACAAACACATGTCTTTGTAAGATGGGAGGACACTAGAGGAAACAAACACAGGGAGGGCATACAGACTCCACAGAAAAGGTAAGGCAGCCCAGCCAAGAATCAAACCAGAGAACCTGTAGTTGTCAGGCAACAATGCTACCACTGCATCAATGCACTACCAGCTTTGCAAGGACACAAATACAGAAACCACAGATTTTATGAGGAATAGAACAAGTATGAGGGAAAAATCTGCAATGTTTTTACAAATGGTGGTGGGTAGGTAATTCAGGCTCCTGCCACCAGGGTTCAAGCCTTATTCTCTACCCACCACCATGTAGCAACTGGGACATTTTACACACACACACACACACACACACACACACACACACACACACACACACACACACACACACACCTCCATAAAACGTGAATCCTCCGCAAAACGCGAATCCTCTGCAGCTAAATCCACAAACCTCCATAAAACGTGAATCTTCCACAAAACGTGAATCCTCTGCAGCTAAATTCACAAAACGGCCACCGATCCATGAATCCCCTGGCCCACGCATGTGTCTCCCTCCACAAAACGGCCGCCCGCGCATGGGTCTCCCACAAGAGATGGCTAGTCCCATGAGAGTAGTAGGCTGGAGCCTCTTTCCTGCGGGCGATGCAGTCCGGTGACCTTTCAGTCTGTGAGGTCATCACCGCACAAACCTCTGGGCTGGAAGGGCGGAGTTTCCTGCCTTTCCTATCTGGACTGCCTAACAGAGCAGTCTGGAGCTCTGGAATGAGCACGCATGCATGCATGGAATTTTCAGGAACCATGCACACATGCGTGGAGTCCGTGAATTTTTTTTTTTTTTATTTTATTTTGCAATTTTATTGTACAGGTGGGGGGGGGCTGCAAGACAGGGGGGCTGCAGTCCTATAGCATGAGCCGCCCCTGACTATTGGCTGCTGCAACTTATGTTCATGTTTATGTTTATATTCAAGAACATGCAAATTCTATCAAAAACATATGTATCTGTTTTATACACAATGCCAGTTTGTAACATAGACTCAACAGTATTATTTTAGAAAAGGCAACATACGTCCCAATTACATGACACTTTTTTAACTGCACAGCAATTCTAGGACACCGTTACTGCCACAATACCCTGCAATAGATTCTCTTTTTCAAAATCTATTTCTGTTGCAAACATTTTTCTTTATTTATTTCACATTTACCTTGTGTGTGTGTATATATATATATATATATATATATATATATATATATATATATATATATATATATATCTTTTTTCCTCAGGTAATGTTTTTAATTGTGAATGAATAATATAATTTGCTTTATAAACATGCATGAATTTTGGAAATGAAATGGTTATTTCTCTTAACAACCTACACCAGGTTTTATCATTTTCTATCACAAAGTGTCCTGCCTGTTATTAGTAAAGCACACAGCTTCCCAAGTTTACAGTCTTTGGCTTTGTTCTTCAGGTCAGTAACATACACAGAATTCTGGACTTCTGACAAGAATAACTGGTGTATAAATAGCAAATTCTTTCTGAACTCAGAATAACCATCTTTTAACAACAGCAAAAAACGTAATACTTTCAATGCTTCTTACCAGCGAAAAGCAGTGACAAGCAAAAATAAAACATACCATACCATTTTATGCTTCTTGGCTGCTCCACTCTAAAAGAGGAAACCACATATCTAGAGCCAAAGCTCTTACATTTCAGCTAAAATTCCTTGAAAAGAACAAATCTGTTTTGCTTTCAACTTCTCAGCTTTATATCAATAATATTTAAAATGTCCCCAAATTCTCTCTGGATTTGGCCATGATTCTGGTGGCCAGAGCTATGCCAGTCTGCATTGTGATGTTGGACTGATGACATCATCCTCTTTGGCTGGCATCACAATGGGTTGCAGGTTCTGGTTGTCAAAGCAATGCTTGTCTGCATTGTGATGCAGGGCTGCTGACATCAGCCTCTTTGGCTTACATCACAGTGGGTTGCATGGTGAAGACAGAGATTCTACCCAATAAATTAGTTGCATACCAGGAAATTAGTTACTATGAAAAATACATTGAACAGTTTATTCGTGTTATTGCTAATATTTCAATTTTTAAAGGTAAGTGTTAATTTTAGTACAGACTTGCAGGTGGGTATGAAAGAAATATTCACCGATTACCAAGTAATCCAGTGTAAGCTGGTGGGAATTCCATAAAATAATTAGGTACTTATGAAGCAATCATGACATTTCGTTTGATTTGAGAGATCGTACCAAAAGGTACTTTAAACCAACACAGGCTGAGCTTGAAAATTGTCTATGGCAATCAGTGTTCTATGCCAGTTCACTAATGGAAAATAAAATGTCAAAGATGCTTCAGCCAAAAGGGGAAGTGTTTTGGCACATGCTGTGCAAAAAAACAACTTTTTAATTAATTATATGAGGAGTACAGCACCATAAGAATGGTACATACACTACATGCACACTACAAACCCCATATTGTA
The DNA here is from genome assembly GCF_019279795.1 of Protopterus annectens. NCBI lineage: Eukaryota > Metazoa > Chordata > Ceratodontiformes > Protopteridae > Protopterus > Protopterus annectens. The sequence goes on from NC_056751.1 coordinate 634,757,405, forward strand.
CACTGCCCATCTTATGAGCATGCACAATAAATTAATGTATATTTCTTTTGTTTACTGCAGTTTGCCAGTAGCTTTCTTTTGTGGTACAACTAGCACAACTCATAACTGTACCCTCACTGCCCTGATTTCGCATCATATATTTTCCCCTTACCTTATAAAATTTTGGATTTTCAGGTAAATCACCAAGGATTAGTCGGTCAATAGTACATGACATTAGTGTCACATTCCTCATTGTTCAGAAAATCCATGTTCATTCAACTAACATTTTTAAATGAATTAAAGTAATATTTAACTTTTACGTATTTGTCTTCCAATTACTTATAGCTTTCTAGAGAATTCTTTAACAAAGAAATTGAGAAGTTTGTCTGTAACTGGTATTTGTATTTTTAAAATATAGAAAAATGTATATATTAAAGTTAATACAATTTTATGCATTTAACAGAGCTGGGGAAAATACCACTCAACCATCTCTGATTTTTTCTCATATTTTTGTACTGTACCTCGTACCTCTTAAAAATAGTTTATTTTCCTCCTTAATCCCAGCGTATTAAAGTCAATAAATAATGTTAGACATGTACTCCTTATTGTTCAGAAAATCCATGCTGACTATTTTTATTTTACTTCAAGTTTATAAGAACAGTATTTAAAATCTGTCCTTATTTTGTACCCCACTATGTCAGACATTGTCCAGATTTCTTGCATTTAAGAGGTTGAGAGGTATGCACACACACCCTACTCTCACACAGCAGCACACACACACACACACACACACACACACACACACACACACACACACACACACACACACACACACACACACAAACACACTTTCTCTCTTATATAGCAACACACACACACACTTTATCTTACATACACACATACATACATACACACACTCACTCATCACAGAAACAAACGGAACTGCTAGTTTAACTAAGAGCTCACTATACCCTACATACTAACTGAGCAGCTAGTTTAACTTACAAACACACACACACACACACACACACACACACACACACACACACACACACACACACACACACGCACACATTCACATACTTTTTCTTTCATACAGAAAGAAACAGAACCACTAGTTTAAATTATATGCACACAGTCACTCACTTTACATACATACATATGTGTGTGTGTGTGTGTGTGTGTGTGTGTGTGTGTGTGTGTGTATGTATATATATATATATATATATATATATATATGCATCTAGGACATTTCACCGAAAGCACATTTCACCGAATCTCAAATGACCGAACACAATTCACAGAAAGCACAATTCACAGAAAACACAATTCACCGAAACACATTTCACTGAAAGTGGTATATGGCCTTGGCCCCACTGTAGTGCAACCTTGGAGTTAGTATATATAGTAGGGGGGTGTGGAGGGCAAAGCCCCCCACATATAAGTATATATCATGTTCGGATAAGAGTAACATATTGCAATTGCAAGTATGCATGTATATAGTTCAAAACATTTAAAATATGTGGGGGACTACACCCCCCACCCCCCCCGATGTGGGGGAGAATGCCCCCCACACCAACCTACTATATATCCTAACTCCAGGATTGCACTACCGTGGGGACATGGCCATATACCACTTTTGGTGAAATGTGTTTCGGTGAATTGTGTTTTTGGTGAATTGAGCTTTCGGTGAAAAGTGCACACTAATTTGACTTTCAGTGAAATGTCCTAGATCCATATATATATATATATATATATATAATGTATCATACATACATACATACACATACACACTCACCTTATTGGAATGGCTAGTTTAAATTCTGAATATTTTTACATCGGCGTTGGTGTGTGATAAATGCATGGTTTTCCTTAAAAGACAAGATACCACTACTGTGGTTGAGGTTCCAGTATGTCGTATCAGCACATACCATCACAAAAAAAAGCCGTGTGTGTGTGTGTGTGTGTGTGTGTGTGTGTGTGTGTGTGTGTGTGTGTGTGTGTGTATATATATATACACACACACACACACACACACACACACACACACACACACTCATGTGTGTATATATATATATATATATATATATATATATATATATATATGTATATATATATATATATATATATATATATATATATATATATATATATATATATATATACACTGCGGTAGCGTTGTCGCCTCACAGTAAGACGTTCTCCCGTTCGATTCTCAGCTAAAGCATCTTCTGTGTGGAGGCATGCGTGAATGGGGCGTGCCTTCGTTGAAGGTTGTGCATGAGGGCTGGTAACTCGACATGTAAAAATCCCTACCAATCATTAGTGGACCGGAGTTCCATTGTGGCGACCCCTAACCGGGATAAGCTGAAAGACACAATATATATATATATATATATATATATATATATATATATATATATATATATGCATCATTTGAGACTTCAGAGCAATGAAGCACGAGTAACTAGTTTAGTACTAAAAACTTCTTTGAAAGACAGGTAGATGAGTGTTTTCACCTTAAAAGAGCTTTGTCAGATCTAACTCCAGTTTACATTACCAGTTATCAACTGCTAATTACTCTTATCAGGAGCAGATATGCAGAACGTGTATAAAAGATGAGACGTATCCTACTGTACCTTGCAGAAACAGCCTTTGCCATACTTTTATGACCCAAGGATGAGTGAATTGACAAGGATTTCTATGTTAAAGTGGATAAATACCGCATCATGTAAACTGGAGTTAGATCGGATAAACCTCTTTTAAGGGCAAAAGTGCTAGTCTATTTGTTTTTCAGTAAACAACTCATTAGTACTTGATTAGTCTGAAATCTCAATTGAGCTTGTCTACAGTGAATGATTCTTTTTTCATGATTTTTTTTAAGATTCCCAGCCAGCAGTTTTGTTGCTTATAAGTACCAGATTTCCCTGTGGTATAAATATGTGTGTGTGTGTGTGTGTGTGTGTGTGTGTGTGTGTGTGTGTGTGTGTGTGTGTGTGTGTGTGTGTGTGTGTGTGTGTGTGTGTGTGTGTGTGTGTGTGTGTGTGTGTGTGTGTGTGTGTGTGTGTGTGTGTGTGTGTGTGTGTGTGTGTGCGTGTGCATATATGGATTGTGGAAAGCTTTCTCTTAACCTCTTAGAGCAAGAAATTTGGACAAAGCCGCAAATAATGGGGGACAAAAGCCCAAAAATAGGGACAAGCTCTAAATATTGCTCTTACAAGCTTCAAAAGTTGATAGAATAACAGGTTTTACATTAGGATGAATTTTTTGAAGGAATTGAAGTCTGAAACTCAAACATCTGCCATTTTCTAACTTCAGTTCTCAGTGATTTGCCAGAAAACCAGTGTTTTATGAGAAACAGACATAAAACATGAGACAAAACTGGACATTCTGCAAAATCTGTACAGTTTAGAGGTTTGAATAGGATGCTAGCTGTGACTGGTGTAGGCATAACCTTTCCACTTTCATAATAGTTCCTAATAGGAATTGTCTCTAATTTAAGATGAAATGTTTAATTTTTTTTATTTTTTGTTTAGACAATAAAATGCTGTCATCAAAAAGTCCACTGGAGACGCTGAATGAGCAATTCCCTGGCCTGCAGTTCAAACTAATTCGGCAGAGTGGGCCACTCTATGCCCCAGTGTTTACAGTTGGGGTTGAAATAATTGGTAAATCTTTTGAAGCATCAGGTCCTTCCAAGAAGACAGCTAAACACCGTCTAGCAGAAAAGGTAAGATTATGGCTTCAGGAAGCTTCCTTACAGTAGATTTAAATGTTGGATAACTGAAACAATGGCCCATATAATTATGTGAATTCTCTGACAAGTTGAAATTTAACTCATGCAAAAATGTTAAGATAGTAGGCACATCACGGGCTGGATACAAATCTTTTTTTTTTTCATTTTAGGTCAGTTACTCATGGCTAACATCACAGTTAATGTTATGTATTGCTAATCTTTAAAGATAAAGTTAATGTATGCCTACTGATCAAAACATTATTTCAGTTTGGAGGGAGTGCTGAAGTCATTTACCTAAAATTCAGTTAAAGCTCCTCAGTGACATTTTAATTTCATTGAAAAAGTGCATTGTAGCATAGTAGTGTTTTACAACAAACAGACCAGACCCAAAAGTTGACACAACAGACAGATCAGACCCAAAAGTTGACAAAAAGTTCAGTGGGGGATGTGTTAGTTAATACTAGGTTACCATAGGGATACTTTACTGGGTGTGGTCCTTTCTAATAGAGACATTGTAAAGATTTTGCTTATGCACAGTTTAGTAGATTATCTGTGTGAAGGATGAATTTCAACTTCTCAGTTTATTTTACTGAATTTTAAACTCCGTGATAACATTTTCCAGCAAAAAAAAAAAATCCTTCCTGTGTTGTCTTTCTGTAGGCAGGATCCAGACTGTAACAAGGTCTGTTAGATCCATACATTCTGGCAAATACAAACATGACTTGGTAATGGGCCTCATGATATTGAATGATATCACGTGCTCAGTGCTTACATCAACTTTAAGAAATCTTGAAAATGAAGTGTAAAATAAATTTGTAATATTTATTTTTTTTCTCTCCTGTAAAGGTTGTAAAACAAGTTGTAGAAAAATGTATGGAAAATCCTGTAGAAGAACTGAATAACCTACGAGAAGGGCTGGAATACAAAGAGTTGGCTAAGACTAGTGACCGTTACAATAGATGCTATGTCATGGAGGTAATGTGCATATTTATCACTTTGTCTCTGACTACTACTTTTTATAAATGTTTTGGGTTAATATTAAGAATAAGTTTGTTTATTATATATATATATATATATATATATATACATATACATATATATATATATATTAGTGTGTGTGTGTGTGTGTGTAAAATGCGTGACCCCTTCATTGACTAACAAATAAACTTAGTGTTTGTTGAGACCAGATCAGTTGCAATACAGTTTCCACTACTTGTTAGCATTGCACACACTTCAGTGAAAACCAGATGGACACCTTTAGTGAGGAACAAAAGTTAGTGACCAATATGTTGTTGCAAATAACGCAAAACCTATCTTGTATGGTATACATTTCTTAACTTGCCTCTGGTGTCATTTCAAAGATTCTGGTGAAAGTTCTGTGATCACCAACAAAGGCATCCAGTGTTTTGTTACCCTGCAGTGAGGCTGCTGGTACAGGACTCCACATGTTCTCTGTGCTAACAGTGGGAAGCACAGGAACTTTTGGCAGGGGGTGAGCATTTCCTGCATAGCTAAAAGATTGTAAAGAAAATGCTATTTGATATTTGTATTTTGTAATGTGAAATTTATGTGGTGCTTTTCTCACCGGGCCTGCACTGAAAATGGGCTCACCTAGGCCCAGTGGACTTTCACGGTAAACAAATGCAATAAATAAATAAAAATAAATAGCATACTTGACTGTTTGTCTAATAACCTTGCCTAGCATAAGGATCATACTTTGCACATACCAGTGGCTGCATTACAGAGGGCATGTGAGTCACAATGAGTAAAAGAAAACCTTATATCTTATGCCTTTTTTAGTTCATCACAGGTTCATAGATTAGTACTAGGCTATCTGCCCTTTTGTGCCATTTGAAGCCTAGCCAATTACCCCATGTGAGAATCAAATGCTGCACCTTGTGTCATTAAGGTAAACACCTTAACCATTATGTCATCCTCCCACCACTTCCAGGATGCATTGAAATAATGCAACTTGTGACTTTAGCCAGTGCCAAGGTAATAGAGTTTAGATGGTTTCTGCAGCAGTATGCTGAATAGTATTTACTTGGTTTACTGGGAAGTTCAGAGTGGGTATGGTCCACTTTCAGCAAAGACATAGAAAGAAAAGATTTGTGCATCAATTACAAGATGATGTTTGATCACATGGCTAAATCATTTAGTCTAGCATACTTATCGCATGTGGTGTTATAGCAAGAGTATATCAGTCAGACGTGGCACAAAGTGAAAATTCCAGCACAGAGTGAAAGAGCAACAAGGCCTATATTGATAGGAGAACTGGTATTCTAACAGTTAAACAGTAAAGTTATACTCCAGCACATCTTTTTCTACATTTTTATTCTTTTTCGGGAAAACCAAAATGGAATGAGACAGGTCAGACCACATTTTACTAGTTGGTTCAAATCATTTATGAGATTATAATAAACAGGTGGCATATCTGTCAACGTCTGGAAAGACTGAGGAGTTTGCAATAGCAGGTACAAATGGTGAAGACTTCCTTGGAAAAGGGATATGCTCCTGGTGTTCTGGCCACTTTACCCTTCAGCAGTATGAATTCCATCTTGGTTCTCCTCTGAAAATAGCAGTGTCTCATGGATACTAAGCTTGTCAACTTAAATACTGTATGTTTTTTGAACTTTACCAGACAATTGTTTATGATGATTTTTTTTTTTTATAGGTTGAAGTTGATGGGCATACATTTACTGGTAGAGGTCGAAATAAGAAAAGAGCGAAGGAAAACGCTGCAATGGCAGTACTCAGAAATTTCTGGTGTGATAAAACAGCTCCTGCTAAGGCAGATAAAACTATGTCTGTGAAAAGTGCAGCAACAGAGGTGAGCTCTTTTTCACTGTCTTTAAATACAAACATTATAAAAACTTTTAACAGAGAAGAATCACTCTTATGATGCTCTGAGAAATGTGATGCTACTGGGCTCATAGGGTTATTAGTTTTAACATCTTGAATATGCTCTCATATTCTCACCCTAACCTGATGTATCATCTTACTTATATAGAATTTATTACAGGGAGAGACCAAGCCATATAGTAGCATCTTCTGATAACAGGTAAATGTCCCTGGAACCCTAAATAATCATTAATTATGCAAGTATCCTCTTTTCCCATATACCTACAAGTTGTACAGCCCTTACATTTTAGATCCTCAGTCTCACTCCTTATCTCTGTATGTACAGCCCTACTCCCAATACTGGGTGAATTTATAAATGAAATATTCAATGTCATATTTTTATATATCTCATCTGATGTTATTATATACCAATATTTCTTCAAAATACGTGAGTGACTCTCCTTCAATAAATGGAGCATAGCCAGTCACAAAATACATGTCTTCCGGATACCTCATTTCTATCAATGTTTCTACCATATTTACCTTTCCAATCAACTTTATTGCACACATCCTCAATCTTCTAGTATGTAGTAATAAGAAGGTCATATTTATAACCCCTAGATAATTGTCTATTAACTATGTCCATGGCCACATCTTGGAATTTAACCTCCTCTGAACATAACGTTCTTGGCCTATCAAATTCAACACAGGGCAAAGACCACATCAAATGGCCAGGGTGTGCACTAGAAGCACATAGGAAGGTGTTTAGAGAAGTTATGTTTTTCTATATAACGTGGAATGTATCTCACCATTTAGGCTTTACAACTTCACATCTAAATAATGAATACTATTATTATAAATAGTGTATGAAAATAAACCAAAATAATTATTCTGTATTACCTGCATAAAATTATCAAACTGTTTCTGAGAACCCTTTACTATTAAAGATAAATCATCAATGCAACATTTATAAAAAAACTACATTATAAACAAAATATGATGCTCTATACAAAAATATTTCCTCAAACCTTCCCATAAATAAAAATTGGTATACCTGGGAGCAAATTTATCTCCCATCACTGTGCCTCTTAATAGCCTATAGAAATTCCCATCAAAAGAAAATCAATTATTATTCAAAATAAAACTAGTGATATTCAGCATACTGTGTAACCCATTGACATCCTCTAAATAATGAGCAATAGCCTCCAATCTGAATTTATATTCAGTAGAAGTATACAAGCTATTTGCAATCACCGTCACTAAAAATACCCTTCCTGCCACTTAACCTATTTAATCTCTCTAAGAAAATGTTGTGTGTCACTAATGTATGAAGGAAGCTGTACAACGTAAGGCTGAATAATTTTGTCCACAAAATTACAAATCTTTCCATGGGACCCCCCCCCCCCAACCTGAGAAACAATAGGTCTCCCCGGAGGATTCACCGTGTTCTTATGGATTTTAGGTAGTATATAAAATAATGGGATACAAGGTTTCACTACTACTAGTCCATCCCTCAGTATTTCTGATAATACACCCCTATTAACCAAGTTCTTCAGTAGCATCAGAATACTACTTAGAATTTAGGTAACAGGTAAGCAACGGATGAACCAGGCAGAAGCCAAGAAGAAAAATGCAGCTGCTATACTACTGGAGGACTTTGTGACTGTGTTTTTCCTGCCTTGATGCCTGCATTTTCCTTATGGAGTATTTTGTTTACTGGAAGAATTGGTGACTGTGCCTCGTTGCTATAGCAGCTGCATTTTTCTGTTTGGCTTCTGCCGGGTTCATCCGTTGCTTACCTGTTACATTATTTCAGTTATTTATAGATTTTTAGCAACGGAGTATTTATCCCTTGGTCTGCATTTTCTTTGTTTTGTTTTTTTTACTACTTTGAATTTGTTCTAGTGGATTATCATCTAACAATTGATATTCTAATGTGTTACTCAATAAAACAAGACACATTCTTTCATAAAAATCATCCTTCATTACCACTATATTTCACTCTTCATCATCTGGTTTTATTACAATAAACATATCTGTTTGCAAACATTTTAAAGCCATCTACTCATTCCTAGTGAGATTAACATTAATAATATATTTTATCCCCTGTAATCAGGTCAAAGGCAGTGTGATAAGTACCACTATCCCAGACTCTGAAGACACTTCAGAGAACATCACTGGCAGTCAGGACAAGACAGATGTGGGCAGTGAGAAAAGTACTGCTGTTCCAGACTCTGAAGACAATGAAGAGAACATCTCTGGCATTCAGGACAAGACAGATGTGGGCAGTGAGAGAAGTACTGCTGTTCCAGACTCTGAAGACACTGAAGAGAACATCCCTGGCAGTCAGCACAAGACAGATGTGGGCAGTGAGAGAAGTACTGCTGTTCCAGACTCTGAAGACACTGAAGAGAACATCCCTGGCAATCAGCACAAGACAGATGTGGGCAGTGAGAGAAGTACTGCTGTTCCAGAATCTGAAGATACTGAAGAGAACATCCATGGCAGTCAGCACAAGACAGATGTGGGCAGTGAGAAAAGTACAACCTTCCAAAATGCTGATGATATCATAGCTTGTAGTCAGGTTGAGGCTGTTCCAGGCAATAAGAGAAACACCACTGTCTTAGATGATGAATGCAACATCCCCTGCACTGAGGACATAGCACTCATGTACAGAGAGAAAATAATCAATGAAGACGTCTCACCCTGCAGTAAGTCCAAGGCTGATGTGGGCAGTGAGAGAAGTACTGCTGTTCCAGAATCTGAAGACACTGAAGAGAACATCCCTGGCAGTCAGCACAAGACAGATGTGGGCAGTGAGAGAAGTACAACTGTCCAAAATGCTGAAGACATCATAGCTTGTAGTCATGTTGAGGCTGCTGCAGGCACTGAAAGAAACACCACTGTCTTAGATGATGAACGCAACATCCCCTGCACTGAGGACGTAGCACTCATGTACAGAGAAAAAATAATCAATGAAGATGTCGCACCCTGCAGTAAGTCCAAGGCTGATGTGGGCAGTGAGAGAAGTACTGCTGTTCCAGAATCTGAAGACATTGAAGAGAACATCCCTGGCAGTCAGCACAAGACAGATGTGGGCAGTGAGAGAAGTACAACTGTCCAAAATGCTGAAGACATCATAGCTTGTAGTCATGTCGAGGCTGCTGCAGGCACTGAAAGAAACACCACTGTCTTAGATGATGAACGCAACATCCCCTGCACTGAGGACGTAGCACTCATGTATAGAGAGAAAATAATCACTGAAGATGTCGTACCCTGCAGTAAGTCCAAGGCTGATGTGGGCAGTGAGAGAAGTACTGCTGTTCCAGAATCTGAAGACAATGAAGAGAACATCCCTGGCAGTCAGCACAAGACAGATGTGGGCAGTGAGAGAAGTACTGCTGTTCCAGACTCTGAAGACACTGAAGAGAACATCCCTGGCAGTCAGCACAAGACAGATGTGGGCAGTGAGAGAAGTACTGCTGTTCCAGAATCTGAAGACACTAAAGAGAACATCCCTGGCAGTCAGGATAAGACAGATGTGGGCAGTGAGAGAAGTACCGCTGTTCCAGACTCTGAAGACACTGAAGAGAACATCCCTGGCAGTCAGCACAAGACAGATGTGGGCAGTGAGAGAAGTACTGCTGTTCCAGACTCTGAAGACACTGAAGAGAACATCCCTGGCAGTCAGGATAAGACAGATGTGGGCAGTGAGAGAAGTACCGCTGTTCCAGACTCTGAAGACACTGAAGAGAACATCCCTGGCAGTCAGCACAAGACAAATGTGGGCAGTGAGAGAAGTACCGCTGTTCCAGAATCTGAAGACACTGAAGAGAACATCCCTGGCAGTCAGCACAAGACAGATGTGGGCAGTGAGAGAAGTACCGCTGTTCCAGACTCTGAAGACACTGAAGAGAACATCCCTGGCAGTCAACACAAGACAGATGTGGGCAGTGAGAGAAGTACTGCTGTTCCAGACTCTGAAGACACTGAAGAGAACATCCCTGGCAGTCAGGATAAGACAGATGTGGGCAGTGAGAGAAGTACCGCTGTTCCAGACTCTGAAGACACTGAAGAGAACATCCCTGGCAGTCAGCACAAGACAGATGTGGGCAGTGAGAGAAGTACTGCTGTTCCAGACTCTGAAGACACTGAAGAGAACATCCCTGGCAGTCAGGATAAGACAGATGTGGGCAGTGAGAGAAGTACCGCTGTTCCAGACTCTGAGAATAATGAAGATTTCTCTTCATGCAGTCAGAACAAGGTAGATGTAGACTGTGAGAAAAGCAGCAATGTCTCAAACTTTGAATATAAGGAAGATCTCATTCCTTACAGTCAGGACAAGGCATTCGTGGGCAGTGAGATTAAATCCTTTATCACAGAAACTGAAGTTTTGGTCTACCACAAACACAAGAAAGTAGATATAGACACTGACAGTAACACAACTGATCATATGGATAAGTCATCTCTATTGAAGCGCTTACGTTTTCATTTGAAAAGCTTCCGTGTTGCTGTGAAGAAATGTTTCTATAAACTTTGCTGCTGTTATTAAAAATAATTTATATTTAAAAATACAGAACACTATGAAATGGCATCAATTAGAAACAGAAATCTGTTTTTCATGATTTTTATTTAATCAGAATTTTTGATTCAATAAAATCATAAATTAAATGTACTATAAATGGCAATATTGTGTTTTTTCATTTATTTGTTTCACTAGCCTGTGGCATTGACAATATGAGGGTTTTGTGATTCATGTGTAGCATTGTGCTTTGTATCAAGATATGCTACATCCAAGGGTTTTCACTTAAACATAACATGTCAAGTTTGCAGTGTGACCAACTTTTTTTTCTGCTTCCCTTTCCTGTACAAATTAACTTCCTGTTCAAGCTGGGAAAGAGATCTCACAAGTGGGTAATGAAACCTGAGTTAGTCAATAAACCTTCTGACTAGACACTACAAGTTTTGAGGTAAAATTTTCTTGATCTGTCAGCTAGTGATCCTTTTAGGGATGGAGAGATACACTGATTCCCCTTTACGGAAAACCTTCAACTACATAATTTTTCTGTGAAAACCATTTTCCTTTGAATTTCATTGTTATGCTAGAAAATGCTTTTTGTGGAACTGTCAGGTTGCTGAGGGAATTTTTGCTTATATAATGCTTGAGTGACAAAACTCTTTAAAAATCTATTGTTATTAACATAATCTACCTGTTTGTGTAGAGTGAGTCTCTTTGTGTGTGGGTGGGTGTGTGTAGAGGGGGAAGAATTTGGTGCTTTTGGTGATTGTCACTGAACATTTTACCTCAGAGCCTTAATTTTCCTGTCAGAAGATTTATTGACTCATTCAGGCTCTGCTTCCTGCCTTTGAGATCTCCGTTCCAGCTCTAACATGAAACAATAAGCAATATTCAGTCTTCATGGTTCTTGCTTCCACTATCCAGAAAAAGAAGAACGTTTTAGGGAGTCCTTGGATGTCCTGCTGGCTTCATCACTGCCTTATCTACGGGTGGGTGTCTGCTGTGCCTAAAACGTCATCCTCAGATCACCCATCTGTTCCTGCTGGTCACTGTGAGGTACCTCCTCAGAAAGTCAATAAGGATCAAGGGACTGGCACATCCTCTGCAGTTGTAGGGCTGCCCTCACCGGACATGGGAGAACTACACATCTGATATTGTCATTTTCATTCATTCCTCAACTGATGGGTTCACATCTGAGACTTAGATCTGACTCTCCCTCTTCTAACAGATCATCAGATCCCAGAACTCTTAAGCTCCTTCCTTTATCCATAATACCCCAACTTAACATATGTCACATCTCTTAAGTGGTCTTCAGATTTCTTTAGACTTTTTCTTGTTGTGTGTTAATTATGTTTATATAGTGCCTTCCTCCTTCCCCTCGCCCATATTTTAGTGTTCTTGGTCAATTCTTCCTTCCCTTTTTTATTGTCAGCTACCGTTATGGGAGTGGGAGTCTGTTCCAAAGGTGTGGTAACTTCTAGTAGACAAATCTGTCCCTCCAGCAGGTTATATTAATGTCACATGCCAGATTAAGGTCTTTAGAGCGAGTAACCCATGTACCATTTGACTTGCGGATATGCAGCATTTCCAGTAAAGCAGGCTCAGAGATTGCTTATATGCAAGGCAGAGATCGTCTCTACTTATGTATGAAACAGAATAAAGAGACAGTGATTTCAGCTGATCCACATACGACAGATGCAGAAAACCTTGAATGTTCCTTGTGAGGGACCTTTGTGGTCTCTCCAATTGCTGTAGGTACTTGGAAAGGTACATAACAAAAGGGGCATTGTGCTCAATTAATGGCCTGATGAGAGAAGAGTACAGGGAGGTTATAACTTCTTTTTTTCTGGAGGCAGTTCCCTTACTTATGAGACAAGCAATGTAGAATGCCCTTCTTACCACTCTGGAGACATGGCAATCAAAGATAAGGTTGCTGTCAACCTGTGTGCCCAGATCTCACACAGTTGAGTGTGTACTTAGGGTGTTGCTATTGATGTGGTAGTTAGCAGGAATATTGCTCTTACTGAAAGGGATGATAACACATTTTTTTGCATTGAGTTTAAGGCCATGACTTGGCACCAATCATTTGTTTGTGTAAGACCCTCTTGTAGAATGTTGACATCATTTGAAGATTCTATGACCACTCCTACTTTGCAGTCATCAGCAAACTTTGTCAGTTTTGTTAGTTCTGCTTGTACTTTAAAGAAATAGATTTAAAACAGTAGAGGTCCCAGAACTGATCCTTGTGGAACACCACTGATTACAGGTTTCCTGTTGGAGGTCTATTCCCCTATTTTGACTATATGTGTTCTATCAGTGAGCCAGTTAGTGACTCATCTAACGATATAAGAGTTGATACCTAGCTGGGTGAGTTTGGAGAGTGCCTATATCTTTGTTGATAAGGTCCATCACGATTCTCTCCATGGCCTTGCATATAAGGCTAGTCAAGCTAATAGGTCTATTGTTCCCAGGGACAGTGGAAGCAAAACCTTTGTGTAAGGGAATAACAGTCACCATTTTTCATTCAGCTGGGACTTAGACTATGACTGAAAAGAGTACCCAATGGTGTTGCTAATTCTTGTTGGAGCCCATGTAGGACGCAGCATGGGATGTTATCAGGTCCCATAGATGTTGTGTTTTTGGCCTTAGAGAAGCCATTTATAACCTGCTCTTTAGAGATACAAGGTAGGGGATAGGTGATAAGCATGTCATGGGGTACATGTGCTGGGGATAGGGGAGTGATGTTTTCACAGAACCTGTTGGCCAACAAGTTAGTTATGTCGACATGCTCAGTATATGTGGTATCATTAACTACCAGTTCATCGCAGATCTGTGCCTTTCCTTTTAAGTTATGGATATAACTAAAGAACATGTTATGGGTGTTCTTAGTTGAGGAAGCTAATTAGGATTTGTAGTATGCTTTGGAGGACTTCACAAGAAGTCTTATTTGCTTGTTTAAGCTGAGGAGGGAATGTTTCCAGTTTAGGGCTCGCTCTCTCTTACTCTTACACAGCAATTTCTTCTCCTTATTGTAAAGTCTGTTGATGGCAGTTGTCCAGTGGCGGCTGGTGACTTCAAATCAAAGGGGGGCTGCAGGAGACAGCTGAATGGGTGGGGTCAATGGGAATGGGTGTGGTCAACTAGAAAGGGGAGTGGCTATGATCAAAACCACAAAAACTGTAACTTTAATTAAATATGCTGCCCAGGGTGCCAAACCATCATTATGAGAGTCCAATCAAGAAAAAAGGAAAGTGTAGAAGAAAAAAATATTTCAATCCATTGGCTGCATGGCAGCTTACTTAATATCTACATGGAAACAAAAAGGTTGTGAGGCATGAAAAAATAAATTACTTTTTAAATACATTACTGGAATGCCAGTCAAAATCAAGTATAAAAAAATAAGCAGCACTCAACTCAAACCACTTCTCCTTGCACTGCGGTTATAATTATAATTCATATTCAGCTTTATTAAAGTACCAAGTAACATGCTAAAAGTAACAATCTCTGTGATACCCCCACTTGTAAAAATGTTTCTTATCCAAAAAAGACCTGCTGCCTGACAACAACTATCTACTTGTTTCATGGGGAAAACATGATCAAAGTAAAAAATGAAAAGCAAACAGGAAACAAGCTCAACATACATTGCTTAAAGGATTACTGCACAGGATATGGACCACACATGATAGATTGGCATTCTGTTTAGTTTGCCGGTAAAGCCTGTAATGAGCTCTTAAAATAATGTAATCCTGTCTTTTATTACTAATAGGTTCATAGGTTCATAGGTTCATACTAGGATATCTGCCCTAGGGCATTTATAAGCCTAGCCAGAGTATGTTTGGCTTTTGCCACCCATTTTAAATTAATTTTGCTATGCCCTTTTTCAAGGTTAGTATACTGTGCCTCTGTCTAACAGTGACACAGAAGTGATACCCGGGGTAAACCTACGATCTCCCATCCACTCATCAAGATTCCTCTTGAAGAGAGTCAGTGAGGGACTCTGCCTAACCTGGATTGAGATTTTATTCCAGAGTGAAGGGAGCCTCTGGGTTATGAATCTGTCCCTCCAGCATGTCCTATTTATTTCTGTGCTGAGGTTCAAGTCTCTTGAGCGTGTAGCTCGATGGGATTTGGATTTTTTTGAGGTGCAGCATGTCCCTTAATTCTGGGTTGGACATGGCTTTATACGTCAGGCACAGGTCGCCTCTGAGCAGGCGGTATGCCACTAAGTAGAGCTGGAGTTTCTTTAACCGGGCAGCATATGGCATCTGTTTGAGCCCTTTGATCCTCTTGGTGAGGTACTTTTGGGGTCTTTCCAGTTGCTGCAGGTGTTTGGTAAGGTACATCCCAAAAGGGGCATTGTACTCGATTATGGGACTGATGAGGGATGAGTAAAGAGGCATGATGACCTCCCCTAATCTAGATGTGAATCCCTTCATGATTAGGTGGGCTATATAAAATGTTTTTCTAACCACTTTGGCCACGTTGTTGTCAAATGAGACATTGCTATCAACTTGGGTCCCCAGGTCCCTAATTACTTCTTCTGTACATAATGGATTACCATCTATGTGGTAATTTGTGGGCACTTTGTTTTTGCCAAAGGGGATGACTATACACCTTTTGGCGTTTAGCTTGAGGCCATGGCTCTGGCACCAGTTGTCTGTTTCTATGAGGCCCTTTTGGAGGATGCTTGTGTCGGCTGGAGAGTCGATTATGCCACCCAGTTTGCAGTCATCTGCGAACTTGGTCAGCCACAGTCCTTCTGTGTTGGCCTGTACCTCTGAGAAATATATACCGAACAAGAGAGGTCCCAGGATTGAGCCTTGTGGGATGCCACTTGTAACTGGTTTAGAGTCTGACATGGCTCCAGCAATTCTAACCATGTGGGTTCTGTCCTTGAGCCAGTTTGCAACCCATCTAGTGACATAGGGGTTTATATTTAAGCTGATGAGCTTATCTATAATGCCCGAGTGGGATATTGTATCGAAGGCTTTTGCGAGGTCCAGGTAGGCTGTGTGGACCACCTTCCCTTCGTCAATGGCCTTGGTGACTGTTTCAAAGACGTCGACCAGGTTTAAGAGGCAGGATCTGCCCTTAACAAAGCCGAACTGGGTAGGATCCAGTGTCTGTAGGTCCCCAATATCTTTATTTATGAGGTCCATGATGATCCTTTCCATAGCTTTGCAGACCAAGCTAGTCAGGCTTATGGGGCGATAGTTTCCAGGGTCTGTTGAAGCACCACCTTTGTGGAGGGGGACCACTGTTGCTGTACGCCACTCTTTGGGTACATATCCTGTAGTAAGGCTGAGATTGAAC
Source organism: Protopterus annectens (assembly GCF_019279795.1). NCBI lineage: Eukaryota > Metazoa > Chordata > Ceratodontiformes > Protopteridae > Protopterus > Protopterus annectens. Next base: position 634,773,793 of record NC_056751.1, read on the forward strand.
AGTAGTTTTATGTTTGGGTTTAGCTCTTCTTGGAGTTCATGTAGGACGCAGCCCGGGACACCGTCTGGCCCCATTGATGCTGTATTTTTTGCTTTGGAGACGGCGGCTCTTACCTGAGCATCTGAGATGTCAGGGGCAGCCTCTGCTGGGATAGATATTTGCCCTTTGGTGGGGAGAAGTTTGCACTGAACCTGTCAGCTAGGATGTTGGCAATGTCTGTGGGTTCGGTGTATTTTTTGTCATTTTGGACTAATTCTGAGCATATCTGGGAATTCCCACCCAGGTTCCTAACATAACTAAAGAAAGCCTTGTGATTATCCTTAGTGTCTTGTGCAATTTTTCTCTTGAAGCTGGCCTTAGACGATTTTATGAGTGCCCTTAGTTTTTTGCTAATACTGATCAGAGATGCCTTCCCTTTTTAGGATTTTGCTCTATCATGTAGTAGCTTCCTCCTTCTATTGTATAGTTTGTTTATGGCTGGGGTCCACCAGACAGGACATCTGCCTTTGGACGATTGGGTCTTGGTTTTATTTGGGATTGCATGATCCATGCATTCCTGAAGGTGTTCATAGAATGCATTTATAAAGGATTCTGCGGTCTGGGCCGTATTTTCCACAGGCCTGGGGGCTTTGAAGGATTCCAACTTGGTTTTGAGGAGTGTGAAATTTGCTTTAGAGAAGTTTTTCACTGTGGTTTTCTGGGCAGGGGTGGGGTCGGGATGTGAATATCCAGTGAGATCAGTTTATGGTCTGATCTTACCAGTGAGGGATACACTTCTGGTCTGGAGCATAGAGTCCCCATGTTGGTGATGATCAGGTCCAGTATGTTTTCCCCTCTTGTGGGAGTGGTAACAAGTTGTTCCATAGCATTTGAGTTTATGAATTCTAGGAACCTTTGGGCTAGGGTGTTGGAGCAAGAGTAATGCTCCCAGTCTATGTTTGGGTAGTTGAAGTCGCCCAATATAATGGTGTTTGGAGAGACCTTCATATTTTCCAGTGTTCTCAGGAAGGCCGAGTGGGGTTCCTGTGTTTGGGAGGGTGGTCTGTAGCAGGCTATAAACTGGAAGGCAGTTTTACCCACTGTTAGTTGCACATGGATAGTCTCTGATGCTTCGTGCTTTGCCACCAACCTGGAGGTGTGGGTATCTTTGATGAATATCGATATTCCCCCTCCTTTTGTGGTTCGGCCCAAGTTTTGGGGCCGAAAAGCATGGTATGAGGTATAACCTGGTAGTGCTGGGGTGCTCTCGGGAGCCCTGAACCAGGTTTCTGTTACTGCACAGATATCGATGTTCTCCATGCTAAGGAGAGTTTCGAGTGCGTGCATCTTGAGGTTTAGACTTCTGGCGTTGAGTAGCATTACTCTTAGTTTCTTATCCCTTGTGATACCTATGGAGGTGGGTCATATGCATTTCAATACCCAAGGCTTATATGTTATCTAGTTATGTAAGTATTCTCTGCATGGCAATAACAGAAAGGCTTTCAATGTTGGCAATTTGTTAACAGTATGCTTATTAAAACTTACTTGCATCTTGCAATCTCAGACAAGCTTACCAGATGGTCGTTAAAGCATTGCTACTTAAACACAGAGCAACAGGCACTTTCTGAATAATAAGTATAAATCAACAGTATAAAAATATGACAGAAACCAGAACATTCTGCAAAATCAAGGACAGATGAAAAGCCATTGTAGTACTTGTGTCTACCTTGGATGGGGGGATAGTCTGCACATTTACACTGCATAACTGTTCCTTGCCTTGCTTAGACACATCCAGAGTCACTACATAGGGGAGTGGGGTGCAACAAGTATGTCACAATTTGAAATGTCTCTGGCTGACTGCGATGGCCCTGACACATTTGTCATACCTCTCAACCTCAGAGCAAGAAATCTGGACAAAGCCTTACATAGAAGTGGGACAAAGGCCCAAAAATAAGGACAATTTTTAAATATTGCTCTTATAAACTTAGAAAGATAATAGATTAGTAGGTCTTGCATTAGTATGAATTTTCTGAAGGGCATGAAATCTGAAACTGAAATGTCTGTCATTATTTTCTAACTTCAGTCTTTAATGATTTGTCACTAATTTGCCAAAAAAACACAATTTTATGAAAAATGGACCAAAAATGTGATTCAAAAATATAAAATAGCCACACAATACAGCTGGGAACCTGCAAAGAAGGGACACTTTTTAATATTAGTACTGCTAACTTGAGCAGCTGACAAAATAAAATAATCTACATGCATTTCTGAAATAAAAGCAATCTATAACTGATTATTACAGTTATTTATTAATTGTAAAAGCTCCATGTTTTCTTCCAAAATTGCCATTTTGTGGAGAGATTATTAGGGGAAGAGCAACATTTTGAGCCAAAATCGGGTACAGTTGAGAGGTCTGGATATGCCTAATTCTATAAAGCAATTTATTTGCACGTACCTCTCAACCTGTTAATGCAGGAAATCTGGACAAGGCCAAATATATTGGGGGAACATATAAACAGTACTAAAAATTGCTCTTGTATAAACTGAGACAATTGATAGAATAACAGGTCTTGCTTTAGCATGCATTTTTCTGAAGGCTATGAAGTCTGAAACTCAGTGTCTGTCATTATTTAGTAACTTCATTCCTAAATGATTTGACAGAAAACCACAAATTTTATGAGGAACAAACCAAAAATAAGAAGCAAAAATATCTTAATTCTGCAAAAATCTGGACAGTTGAGAGGTATAGTTCAGCCTGGGCTTTCTGAGTTTGCTGCCCTTCCTCTATAAAAAATCATGGTGGTGAATGAGCTTTCCCCTACAGCCATTCCAATGAACTGTTACTTGGCTATTTCACCCCATTTACCATAAACACTAACCGGGAAAAAACGAAAAACAAAAACCATAAACACTAATGTGCATACTGCTTTACTTCTGCGATGATTTGGACTTCATTTGAAAGTTTTATTTTGATTTTACAGTGCAAACACTAATAGATATCATATCTGCTAAACAAAGCAATGCTGTCTCACAATGAAAACAGACTTAGCATTAAAACTTCTCTGCCCTTGAAAACTCACATTCACTGAAACAGCATTGAAATCCACATTCAAAGAAAATACATTTTGGCAGTGGTAGATTAACTTTGGGTTTGGGCTGTGATTTTACACATGAAACATACACATGCTCTTTCATACACCTTCCAGATTGTATTAAATTATATTCCTTGTACAATATAGTACAGTTTTAGAGGGTGTTTTAAATTTGTTTTGAAATTTTTCCAGAAAACAATGAAACAAAATGCATGCACCAGTAATGACAAAACTGCCCAATTCAGAACATTTCCATCATAAAAGTCTACTCAAACTTCTACAGTCCTCCAGTATCAGTACATATGCACAATCTCTGAAGTAAAAGTCATCTAAATAATTCCACATTAAAGAGATCTATAACTAATGAAGAGGCTGCTGCTAGCAAAGAACTTTGTATTTCATTGTTTCATCTACAAATAAAGTGCCCGTTACCCTTGAGGAATAAATTGCCTATCTTACACTAAAAAAATGATAAGCTAGCAATATTGCAATAGGGAATGGATGGCAAACTGATAACAGGTTCAGAGTTACTAGGTATCTTCGCCAAAAAGGAGTGCAGCATCCACCCCCTTTGCAAAGTACAATATCAGCAATGCATCTATCTACTGTGGGAGTAGAACCCACAGCCTTCTGCATCAAAAGCAAGTATACTACCTGTTGTGCTACTAACAAGACAAGCAGACTTAGCATAAGCAGCACTAAACTTTTGCTCCCCTGCAGCTCTCAGCTTCTTGTAAAATCTACTCACTCAGCTGTATCTCTGAACTTTGCAGCACAAAGAAATCCGGAAAAAGCTAAAGTTTATTGTGGGGGGTACAAAAGCCCAAAAACCAGGGGCACATTTTAAACATTGCTTGTATAATGTTGAAAAGTTGCTAGAATAAAATACTGTATTACCACCATACATTTTACCGCCAAGCCTCAAACCCAGGACCCTGTGCAAAACAGTCAGAGCAACACACCACTATGCCAAATCGGCGGTTTTGTGAAAGAGGAAGATGGAAACTTAAATGGCTACCATTTAGTGAATTCAGTTCTCACCATAGCACAGCTGTCAACCTCTTAGCACAAAACACCTGAACAAAGCCAATAATGGGTGAATACAGCCCCCAAACATTCAGTGAATTCAGTTCTCACCATAGTTCTCAATCTCTTAGCAAAAAACACCCGGACAAAGCCAGTAATATAGCCCTCAAACATATTCAGTGAATTCAGTTCTTACCATAGCTCTCAACCTTAGCACAAAAAATCTGGATGAAGCCAATAATGGGGGAATACAATCCCAAAAATATGGACAAATTTCAAATATCCATCTTATACACTTAGAAAATTGCTAGAATAAAAGCTTTTGCGTTACCATGCACTTTCTGAAGAATATGAAGTCTGATATTCAAATGCGTGTCATTTTTAACATTTATTAACCAGGAAAGTCTGACTTGGAACTAAAGCTAATTTTTAGCAGAGGCCCAGGGAGAAACACTCCAGATAGACACATGTCTTTGTAAGATGGGAGTACACTAGAGGAAACAAACACAGGGAGGACATACAGACTCCACAGAAAAGGTAAGGCATCCCAGACAAGAATCAAACCAGAGAACCTGTAGCTGTCAGGCAACAATGCTCCTACTGCACCAATGCACTACCAGCTTTGCAAGGACATAAATACAGAAACCACAGATTTTATGAGGAATAGAACAAGTATGAGGGAAAAATCTGCAATGTTTTTACAAATGGTGGTGGGTAGGGAATTCAGGCTCCTGCCACCAGGGTTCAAGCCTTATTCTCTACCCACCACCATGTAGCAACTGGGCATTTTACACACACACACACACACACACACACACACACACACACACACACACACACACACACACACACACACACACACACACACACACACCTGCATAAAACTTGAATCCACTACCTGTCCTCCACAAAATGCGAATCCTCTGCAGCTAAGTCCATAAAATGCAAATCCTCTGCAGCTAAGTCCACAAAACGGCCGCTGATCCATGAATCTCCTGGCCCGCGCATGGGTCTCCCTCCACAAAATGGCCGCCCGCGCATGGGTCTCCTGCGAGAGATGGCTAGTCCCATGAGAGTAGTAGGCTGGAGCCTCTTTCCTGCGAGCAATGCAGTCCGGTGACCTCTGGGCTGGAAGGGCGGAGTTTACTGCCTTTCCTATCCGGACTGCCTAACAGAGCAGTCTGGAGCTCTGGAATGAGCATGCATGCGTGCATGGAGTTCTCAGGAACCATGCACGCATGCATGTAGTCCGTGAATTTTTTTTTTAATTTTATTTTTCAATTTTATTGTACAGTTGGGGGGCTGCAGGATGGGGGGGGCTGCAGTCCTGCAGTCCTATAGCACGAGCCACCCCTGGTGCCAGAGGACTTTCTTTTGTTAACCTTTTGTTCTTTTGCCATTTTTTTCTGAATGGCTATAAAGGCTATATGCATAATTTCCAGTTTATAGATTGCATATTGTTGGAAGGTAAATTATTGGCCTATACTTTTTAGGATGACTTGCAAGTTCACTCTTAAGAAGGAGTATCATTTTTCCTGTTTATTTATTGTATTTGACATTTGTTTACCAGGAATGCCTGCCTGGATCAAATGCACCTGTTTTCAGTGGAGGCTCTGGGTCTATATCACGTTGTTGAACTCTTAAAAGTTCGAACGTCATATGGTCGACACCATATGATCGAACTTTTAAAAGTTTGAACATTTCAACAGAGATCTCTGTACAGTCATATGGTCGACACCATATGATCGAACTTTTAAAAGTTTGAACATTTCAACAGAGATCTCTGTACAGTGTGGGATGGGAAGAGTTCCCTTTTCTGCACTATAGTGTGATCTCGAAGTTGGTATATTTAAAGAGTGGGGGGTGCAGGGGGGGGGGGCTTGACCCCCTTCTTAAACCATTCAGGTAGTTTTTTTCTTTGTTTTTTTTATTACATTTTTTAACTTTTAAAAGTTCGATCATATGGTGTCGACCATAAGACGTTCGAACTTTTAAAAGTTCAATTATGAAATATAGACACGGAAAACTCCCAAGTTATAGACATCAAGATATATACATGCATCAGAAACAGATTAAAAACTTCAACTACAGAGTAGGAAAGCAGCTGGACCATATAACATCATGGGTAAGGTACTATGGGAATGTATTAAAGATCTAGCAGCAGTAATAATGGACATCTTCAATACTTCCCTACAACTAGCTGCTTCAAGGAGATGACTATCATTCCTTTAGCCATGAAACCACAACCAACAACTTTAAATGACTACCGACCAGTGGCTTTAACCTTGATAGTGATGAAATGCTTTGAGATGCTGGTTAAAGATCACATAGCCTCAATCATACCAGAGACTCTGGACATATTGCAGTTTACAGGAAGAACCATAGTACAGTGGATGCCATCCTCCTAGCAGTCCATGAAACCTTAACCCACTTGGAAGGCAAGAACTGCAGTGCAAGACTACTATTCATAGACTTCACTTCTGCCTACAATACTGTCATCCCTCAGAATCTAATAATGAAACTACTACAGGTGGGCATAAACTCACACTTATGAAATTGGATTCTAAGCTTCCTCACAGAAAGGCCTGAAAGGGTTTGTGTGGGTGGCAACAGTTCCAAAAGCATAACTCTGAATACAGGAGTACCACAGGGGTGCATCTTAAGTCTTCTCCTATTCACCTTGCTGACACATGACTGCATGGCCAGACATGAGTCCAATAACATCATTAAATTCGTGGATGACACCATGGTCATAGGTCTTGTCAGAGACGGAGAGGAGACGGCCTATAGGAATGAGATTGAACATCTGTTGGGCTGGTGTGACAACAACTTAGTGCTAAATGTCAACAAGACTAAGGAACTAATTGTGGATTTCAGAAGGTCTCAAGAACCACACCAACCTCTAGAGATAAAAGTGATGACATTGGAAAGGGTCAAAAGTACAAAGTTTCTGGGAGTACATATCACTGAGGACCTGTCCTGGTCAGTCCATGTATCTTACAGGGTCATAAAAGCTCAGCAAATCTTGAACTTCCTAAGGAAACTGAGGAAGGCAAAACTATTGAAGACCACCCTCTAAACTTCTTACAGGGGTACCATCGAAAGCATCCTTACCAATAACATCACTGCCTGGTATGGGGGCAGGAACACCTCTGATCGTAAGCCTCTTAGGTGAGTTGCAAGGGCAGCAGAGAAAAATCATTGGTTCCTCCCTTGCAGCTCTGGAAGATCTACATGAATCATGTTGCATCAGTAGAGCCAGGAAGATATCCAATGATCCATCACATCCTGCAAACAGTATGTTCTCCTGACTCCTTCAGGTAGGAGATGCAGACGTATGCACTGTAGAACTTGTAGACTTAACTTTTTCTTTACTTTCTCCATCAGACTACTGAACTCTTGTGAGACTGTCAACGCATTCTTCCCCTCCTACCACATAGTTATGCTATTTATCAGACTGCACAGATCCTTACATATCCAGGCTTTGTTATACTATAAGTATTAAACTTTTCATGTGCAGTAATTAACTGATGTGTATATTTAACGTTGGTTCACACCTTACCTTACCATATAACTCTATGAGATGTGCATATTTAACGTAGCTTCACACCTTACCTTACCATAGGACTCTATGAAGCAGACCTCTCAATCGTACCGAATTTCTCGGTAAATACCGAGTTTGAGGACAAAATATTGGGGTGCCACGAATTTACGAGTGGCTAATTTCCGAATTTTGGCGGTCGCTGGTTTTTTTTTTTTTTTTTTAGAATTTGCTCCTGATGTCACTGTCAAAAGGCAGGCAGACAACCTGATTGTCAGAATGCACAGCCAATGAGGCATTCATTCGTAGTGTGTTGTACTTCCTTTAATTTAACTTGCTCTGAAGGCGCCAATGCACCACATGTTTTATTCAAGCACTAGTGAGTGCAGCAAAGCGACATTAGCTTTTTCTTGTCCAGAGTCAGGGTAAAACAAGATTGTAAGGCTTAACATATATTGCCTTTGCCTTATGTGTAAAGCGAGCTATGAGAAACAAGCTGAAAAGGAACGGCATGGCAGTCTGCGTGCAGACGGTAGATATTGCTTTTTAAGCTTTTCATTCTGCAGAATGTGACTCAGAATGTATATTCCGTTATGCATTTGTGTTTTTTTTTTCTGTTTTAAGTCCTGGCAAGCTGAAATGAGAAACAGGCTAATCATGCGGCATACAGTTTTATGTGCGAGAATGTCAGATGTGTTGTGAATTTTATTTTGAATCAGTGCAGGGTAAAACAAGTTGTAAGGCTTAATATTTTCTTTGCCTTATGTGTATGCGAGAGCCAAGAGAAACAAGCTGAAAAGGAAATGGCATGGCATTCTGCGTGCAGACATTATGTATTTCTGTTTTTTTTCTGTTTGAAGTCCTGGTAAGCTGAAATGAGAAACAGGCAAAGGTGGCAGACAGTTGAAGTTCTTATGCACGAGAAAGAATGGCAATTGTTTATTTTAGGTCAGTGAGGATGACTGCAAATGGGGCTAGTTGAAAGCCGGGTCACAGGACGTCAGTACAGTCATTATGCTTGCTTGTCTGTTAGCTTATTTTAACTGTTCTTTAGATTTAATTTGATCTTTTGTTTAGACTTCAAGTTTCACCAAAGCAAAAGAAAACGCAATGCTTGTTACAGTAATGGGTAAAAGGGTGGCATGGAGTTTAAGAAAAGACATAGAAAATATTTTCAATCCATTGGCTGCATGGCAGCTTACTTAATATCTACATGGAAACAAAAGGTTGTGAGGCATGAAAAAAAATTACTTTTTAAATACATTACTGGAATGCCAGTCAAAATCAAGTATAAAAAATAAGCAGCACTCAACTCAAACCACTTCTCCTTGCACTGCAGTTCTAATTATAATTTATATTCAGCTTTATTAAAGTACAAAGTAACATGCTAAAAGTAGCAATCCCTGTGATACCCAACTTGTAAAAATGTTTCTTAGCCTAAAAAGAAGTGCTGCCTGACAACAACTATCTTCTTGTTTCATGGGGAAACATGATCAAAGTAAAAAATGAAAAGCAAACAGGAAACAAGCTCAACATACATTGCTTAAAGGATTACTGCACAGGATATGGACCACACATGATAGATTGGCATTCTGTTTAGTTTGCCGGTAAAGCCTGTAATGAGCTCTTAAAATAATGTAATCCTGTCTTTTATTACTAATAGGTTCATAGGTTCATACTAGGATATCTGCCCTAGGGCATTTATAAGCCTAGCCAGAGTATGTTTGGCTTTTGCCACCCATTTTAAATTAATTTTGCTATGCCCTTTTTCAAGGTTAGTATACTGTGCCTCTGTCTAACAGTGACACAGAAGTGATACCCGGGGTAAACCTACGATCTCCCATCCACTCATCAAGATTCCTCTTGAAGAGAGTCAGTGAGGGACTCTGCCTAACCTGGATTGAGATTTTATTCCAGAGTGAAGGGAGCCTCTGGGTTATGAATCTGTCCCTCCAGCATGTCTATTTATTTCTGTGCTGAGGTTCAAGTCTCTTGAGCGTAGCTCGATGGGATTTGGATTTTTGAGGTGCAGCATGTCCCTTAATTCTGGGTTGGACATGGCTTTATACACGTCAGGCACAGGTCGCCTCTGAGCAGGCGGTATGCCACTAAGTAGAGCTGGAGTTTCTTTAACCGGGCAGCATATGGCATCTGTTTGAGCCCTTTGATCCTCTTGGTGAGGTACTTTTGGGGTCTTTCCAGTTGCTGCAGGTGTTTGGTAAGGTACATCCCAAAAGGGGCATTGTACTCGATTATGGGACTGATGAGGGATGAGTAAAGAGGCATGATGACCTCCCCTAATCTAGATGTGAATCCCTTCATGATTAGGTGGGCTATATAAAATGTTTTTCTAACCACTTTGGCCACGTTGTTGTCAAATGAGACATTGCTATCAACTTGGGTCCCCAGGTCCCTAATTACTTCTTCTGTACTTAATGGATTACCACCTATGTGGTAATTTGTGGGCACTTTGCTTTTGCCAAAGGGGATGACTATACACTTTTTGGCGTTTAGCTTGAGGCCATGGCTCTGACACCAGTTGTCTGTTTCTATGAGGCCCTTTTGGAGGATGCTTGTGTCAGCTGGAGAGTCGATTATGGCGCCCAGTTTACAGTCATCTGCGAACTTGGTCAGCCACAGTCCTTCTGTGTTGGCCTGTACCTCTGAGAAATATATACCGAACAAGAGAGGTCCCAGGATTGAGCCTTGTGGGATGCCACTTGTAACTGGTTTAGAGTCTGACATGGCTCCAGCAATTCTAACCATGTGGGTTCTGTCCTTGAGCCAGTTTGCAACCCATCTAGTGACATAGGGGTTTATATTTAAGCTGGTGAGCTTATCTATAATGCCGAGTGGGATATTGTATCGAAGGCTTTTACAGGTCCAGGTAGGCTGTGTGGACCACCTTCCCGCCGCCAATGGCCTTGGTGACTGTTTCAAAGCGTCGACCAGGTTTAAGAGGCAGGATCTGCCCTTAACAAAGCCGAACTGGGTAGGATCCAGTGTCTGTAGGTCCCAATATCTTTATTTATGAGGTCCATGATGATCCTTTCCATAGCTTTGCAGACCAAGCTAGTCAGGCTTATGGGGCGATAGTTTCCAGGGTCTGTTGAAGCACCACCTTTGTGGAGGGGGACCACTGTTGCTGTACGCCACTCTTTGGGTACATATCCTGTAGTAAGGCTGAGATTGAACAGTAGTTTTATGTTTGGGTTTAGCTCTTCTTGGAGTTCATGTAGGACGCAGCCCGGGACACCGTCTGGCCCCATTGATGCTGTATTTTTTGCTTTGGAGACGGCGGCTCTTACCTGAGCATCTGAGATGTCAGGGGGCAGCCCTCTGCTGGGATAGATATTTGCCCTTTTGGTGGGGGGGGGGGGAGAAGTTTGCACTGAACCTGTCAGCTAGGATGTTGGCAATGTCTGTGGGTTCGTGTATTTTTGTCATTTTGGACTAATTCTGAGCATATCTGGGAATTCCCACCCAGGTTCCTAACATAACTAAAGAAAGCCTTGTGATTATCCTTAGTGTCCTGTGCAATTTTTCTCTTGAAGCTGGCCTTAGACGATTTTATGAGTGCCCTTAGTTTTTTGCTAATACTGATCAGAGATGCCTTCCCTTTTTAGGATTTTGCTCTATCATGTAGTAGCTTCCTCCTTCTATTGTATAGTTTGTTTATGGCTGGGGTCCACCAGACAGGACATCTGCCTTTGGACGATTGGGTCTTGGTTTTATTTGGGATTGCATGATCCATGCATTCCTGAAGGTGTTCATAGAATGCATTTATAAAGGATTCTGCGGTCTGGGCCGTGTTTTCCACAGGCCCGGGGGCTTTGAAGGATTCCAACTCGGTTTTGAGGAGTGTGAAATTTGCTTTAGAGAAGTTTTTCACTGTGGTTTTCTGGGCAGGGGGTGGGGTCGGGATGTGAATATCCAGTGAGATCAGTTTATGGTCTGATCTTACCAGTGAGGGATACACTTCTGGTCTGGAGCATAGAGTCCCCATGTTGGTGATGATCAGGTCCAGTATGTTTTCCCCTCTTGTGGGAGTGGTAACAAGTTGTTCCATAGCATTTGAGTTTATGAATTCTAGGAACCTTTGGGCTAGGGTGTTGGAGCAAGAGTAATGCTCCCAGACTATGTTTGGGTAGTTGAAGTCAGCTAATATAATGGTGTTTGGAGAGACCTTCATATTTTTCAGTGTTCTCAGGAAGGCCGAGTGGGGTTCCTGTGTTTGGGAGGGTGGTCTGTAGCAGTCTATAAACTGGAAGGCAGTTTTACCCACTGTTAGTTGCACATGGATAGTCTCTGATGCTTCGTGCTTTGCCACCAACCTGGAGGTGTGGGTATCTTTGATGAATATCGATATTCCCTCCTTGTGGTTCGCCCAAGTTTTGGGGCCGAAAAGCATGGTATGAGGTATAACCTGGTAGTGCTGGGGTGCTCTCGGGAGCCCTGAACCAGGTTTCTGTTACTGCACAGATATCGATGTTCTCCATGCTAAGGAGAGTTTCGAAAAGTGCATCTTGAGGTTTAGACTTCTGGCGTTGAGTAGCATTACTCTTAGTTTCTTATCCCTTGTGATACCTATGGAGGTGGGTCATATGCATTTCAATACCCAAGGCTTATATGTTATCTAGTTATGTAAGTATTCTCTGCGTAGCAATAACAGAAAGGCTTTCAATGTTGGCAATTTGTTAACAGTATGCTTATTAAAACTTACTTGCATCTTGCAATCTCAGACAAGCTTACCAGATGGTCATTAAAGCATTGCTACTTAAACACAGAGCAACAGGCACTTTCTGAATAATAAGTATAAATCAACAGTATAAAAATATGACAGAAACCAGAACATTCTGCAAAATCAAGGACAGATGAAACGCCATTGTAGTACTTGTGTCTACCTTGGATGGGGGGATAGTCTGCACATTTACACTGCATAACTGTTCCTTGCCTTGCTTAGACACATCCAGAGTCACTACATAGGGGAGTGGGGTGCAACAAGTATGTCACAATTTGAAATGTCTCTGGCTGACTGCGATGGCCCTGACACATTTGTCATACCTCTCAACCTCAGAGCAAGAAATCTGGACAAAGCCTTGCATAGAAGTGGGACAAAGGCCCAAAAATAAGGAAAGTTTTTAAGTATTGCTCTTATAAACTTAGAAAGATAATAGATTAGTAGGCCTTGTATTAGTATGAATTTTCTGAAGGGCATGAAATCTGAAACTGAAATGTCTGTCATTATTTTCTAACTTCAGTCTTTAATGATTTGTCACTAATTTGCCAAAAAACACAATTTTATGAAAAATGGACCAAAAATGTGATTCAAAAATATAAAATAGCCACACAATACAGCTGGGAACCTGCAAAGAAGGGACACTTTTTAATATTAGTACTGCTAACTTGAGCAGCTGATAAAATAAAATAATCTACATGCATTTCTGAAATAAAAGCAATCTATAACTGATTATTACAGTTATTTATTAATTGTAAAAGCTCCATGTTTTCTTCCAAAATTGCCATTTTGTGGAGAGATTATCAGGGGAAGAGCAACATTTTGAGCCAAAATCGGGTACAGTTGAGAGGTCTGGATATGCCTAATTCTATAAAGCAATTTATTTGCACGTACCTCTCAACCTGTTAATGCAGGAAATCTGGACAAGGCCAAATATATTGGGGGAACATATAAACAGTACTAAAAATTGCTCATGTATAAACTGAGACAGTTGATAGAATAACAGGTCTTGCTTTAGCATGCATTTTTCTGAAGGCTATGAAGTCTGAAACACAGTGTCTGTCATTATTTAGTGACTTCATTCCTAAATGACTTGACAGAAAACCACAAATTTTATGAGGAACAAACCAAAAATAAGAAGCAAAAATCTCTTCATTCTGCAAAAATCTGGACAGTTGAGAGGTATAGTTCAGCCGGGGCTGTCTGAGCCCCCCCTACAGCCATTCCAATGAACCGTTACTTGGCTATTTCACCCCATTTACCATAAACACTAACCGGGAAAAAACGAAAAACAAAAACCATAAATAGTAATGTGCATACTGCTTTACTTCTGCGATGATTTGGACTTCATTTGAAAGTTTTATTTTGATTTTATAGCACAAACACTAATAGATATCATATCTGCTAAACAAAGCAATGCTGTCTCACAATGAAAACAGACTTAGCATTAAAACTTCTCTGCCCTTGAAAACTCACATTCACTGAAACAGCATTGAAATCCACATTCAAAGAAAATACATTTTGGCAGTGGTAGATTAACTTTGGGTTTGGGCTGTGATTTTACACACGAAACATACACATGCTCTTTCATACACCTTCCAGATTGTATTAAATTATATTCCTTGTACAATACAGTACAGTTTTAGAGGGTGTTTTAAATTTGTTTTGAAATTTTTCCAGAAAACAATGAAACAAAATGCATGCACCAGTAATGACAAAACTGCCCAGTTCAGAACATTTCCATCATAAAAGTCTACTCAAACTTCTACAGTCCACCAGTATCAGTACATATGCGCAATCTCTGAAGTAAAAGTCATCTAAATAATTCCACATTAAAGAGATCTATAACTAATGAAGAGGCTGCTGCTAGCAAAGAACTTTGTATTTCATTGTTTCATCTACAAATAAAGTGCCCGTTACCCTTGAGGAATAAATTGCCTATCTTACATAAAAAAAATGATAAGCTAGCAATATTGCAATAGGGAATGGATGGCAAACTGATAACAGGTTCAGAGTTACTAGGTATCTTCGCCAAAAAGGAGTGCAGCATCCACCCCCTTTGCAAAGTACAGTATCAGCAATGCATCTATCTACTGTGGGAGTAGAACCCATAGCCTTCTGCATCAAAAGCAAGTATACTACCTGTTGTGCTACTAACAAGACAAGCAGACTTAGCATAAGCAGCACTAAACTTTTGCTCCCCTGCAGCTCTCAGCTTCTTGTAAAATCTACTCACTCAGCTGTATCTCTGAACTTTGCAGCACAAAGAAATCCGGAAAAAGCTAAAGTTTATTGTGGGGGGGACAAAAGCCCAAAAACCAGGGGCACATTTTAAACATTGCTTGTATAATGTTGGAAAGTTGCTAGAATAAAATACTGTGTTACCACCATACATTTTACCGCCAAGTCTCAAACCCAGGACCCTGTGCAAAACAGTCAGAGCAACATACCACTATGCCAAATCGGCGGTTTTGTGAAAGAGGAAGATGGAAACTTAAATGGCTACCATTTAGTGAATTCAGTTCTCACCATAGCACAGCTGTCAACCTCTTAGCACAAAACACCTGAACAAAGCCAATAATGGGTGAATACAGCCCCCAAACATTCAGTGAATTCAGTTCTCACCATAGCTCTCAATCTCTTAGCAAAAAACACCCGGACAAAGCCAGTAATGGGGGAATATAGCCCCCAAACATATTCAGTGAATTCAGTTCTTACCATAGCTCTCAACCTTAGCACAAAAAATCTGGATGAAGCCAATAATGGGGGAATACAATCCCAAAAATATGGACAAATTTCAAATATCCATCTTATACACTTAGAAAATTGCTAGAATAAAAGCTTTTGCGTTACCATGCACTTTCTGAAGAATATGAAGTCTGATATTCAAATGCATGTCATTTTTAACATTTATTAATCAGGAAAGTCTGACTTGGAACTAAAGCTAATTTTTAGCAGAGGCCCAGGGAGAAACACTCCAGATAGACACATGTCTTTGTAAGATGGGAGTACACTAGAGGAAACAAACACAGGAAGGGCATACAGACTCCACAGAAAAGGTAAGGCATCCCAGCCAAGAATCAAACCAGAGAACCTGTAGCTGTCAGGCAACAATGCTCCTACAGCACCAATGTACTACCAGCTTTGCAAGGACACAAATACAGAAACCACAGATTTTATGAGGAATAGAACAAGTATGAGGGAAAAATCTGCAATGTTTTTTACAAATGGTGGTGGGTAGGGAATTCAGGCTCCTGCCACCAGGGTTCAAGCCTTATTCTCTACCCACCACCATGTAGCAACTAGGGCATTTTACACACACACACACACACACACACACACACACACACACACACACACACACACACACACACACACACACACACACACACACACCTCCATAAAACGTGAATCCACTACCTGTCCTCCACAAAACGCGAATCCCCTGCAGCTAAGTCCATAAAATGCAAATCCTCTGCAGCTAAGTCCACAAAACGGCTGCTGATCCATGAATCTCCTGGCCCACGCATGGGTCTCCCTCCACAAAATGGCCGCCCGCGCATGGGTCTCCCGCGAGAGATGGCTAGTCCCACGAGAGTAGTAGGCTGGAGCCTCTTTCCTGCGAGCAATGCAGTCCGGTGACCTCTGGGCTGGAAGGGCGGAGTTTACTGCCTTTCCTATCCGGACTGCCTAACAGAGCAGTCTGGAGCTCTGGAATGAGCACGTATGCGTGCATGGAGTTCTCAGGAACCATGCACGCATGCATGTAGTCCGTGAATTTTTTTTTTTTTAATTTTATTTTTCAGTTTTATTGTACAGTTGGGGGGCTGCAGTCCTGCAGTCCTATAGCACGAGCCGCTCCTGGTTCCAGAGGACTTTCTTTTGTTAACCTTTTGTTCTTTTGCCATTTTTTTCTGAATGGCTATAAATTCTATATGCATAATTTCCAGCTTATAGATTGCATATTGTTGGAAGGTAAATTATTGGCCTATACTTTTTAGGATGACTTGCAAGTTCACTCTTAAGAAGGAGTATCATTTTTTCCTGTTTATTTATTGTATTTGACATTTGTTTACCAGGAATGCCTGCCTGGATCAAATGCACCTGTTTTCAGTGGAGGCTCTGGGTCTATATCACGTTGTTGAACTCTTAAAAGTTCAAACGTCATATGGTCGACACCATATGATCGAACTTTTAAAAGTTTGAACATTTCAACAGAGATCTCTGTACAGTAAGGGATGGGAAGAGTGGAGGCTCTGGGTCTATATCACGTTGTTGAACTCTTAAAAGTTCGAACGTCATATGGTCGACACCATATGATCGAACTTTTAAAAGTTTGAACATTTCAACAGAGATCTCTGTAGAGTGTGGGATGGGAAGAGTTCCCTTTTCTGCACTATAGTGCGATCTCGGAGTTGGTATATTTAAAGAGCAGGGGGTGCAGGGGGGCTTGACCCCCTTCTTAAACCATTCAGGTAGTTTTTTTCTTTGTTTTTTTTATTACATTTTTGAACTTTTAAAAGTTCGATCATATGGTGTCGACCATAAGACGTTCGAAATTTTAAAAGTTCAATTATGAAATATAGACACGAAAAACTCCAAAGTTATAGACATCAAGATATATACATGCATCAGAAACAGATTAAAAACTTCAACTACAGAGTAGGAAAGCAGCTGGACCATATAACATCATGGGTAAGGTACTATGGGAATGTATTAAAGCTCTAGCAGCAGTAATAATGGACATCTTCAATACTTCCCTACAACTAGCTGCTTCAAGGAGATGACTATCATTCCTTTAGCCATGAAACCACAACCAACAACTTTAAATGACTACCGACCAGTTGCTTTAACCTTGATAGTGATGAAATGCTTTGAGATGCTGGTTAAAGATCACATAGCCTCAATCATACCAGAGACTCTGGACATATTGCAGTTTGCATACAGGAAGAACCATAGTACAGTGGATGCCATCCTCCTAGCAGTCCATGAAACCTTAACCCACTTGGAAGGCAAGAACTGCAATGCAAGACTACTATTCATAGACTTCACTTCTGCCTACAGTACTGTCATCCCTCAGAATCTAATAATGCAACTACTACAGGTGGGCATAAACTCACACTTATGTAATTGGATTCTAAACTTCCTCACAGAAAGGCCTGAAAGGGTTTGTGTGGGTGACAACAGTTCCAAAAGCATAACTCTGAATACAGGAGTATCACAGGGGTGCATCTTAAGTCTTCTCCTATTCACCTTGCTGACACATGACTGCATGGCCAGACATGAGTCCAATAACATCATTAAATTCGTGGATGATACCACGGTCATAGGTCTGGTCAGAGACAGAGAGGAGACAGCCTATAGGAATGAGATTGAAGATCTGTTGGGCTGGTGTGACAACAAAAACTTAGTGCTAAATGTCAACAAGATTAAGGAACTAATTGTGGATTTCAGAAGGTCTCAAGAACCACACCAACCTCTAGAGATGAAAGTGATGACATTGGAAAGGGTCAAAAGTTCAAAGTTTCTGGGAGTACATATCACTGAGGACCTGTCCTGGTCAGTCCATGTATCTTACAGGGTCATAAAAGCTCAGAAAATCTTGAACTTCCTAAGGAAACTGAGGAAGGCAAAACTATTGAAGACCACCCTCTAAACTTCTTACAGGGGTACCATCGAAAGCATCCTTACCAATAACATCACTGTCTGGTATGGGGGCAGGAACACCTCCGATCGTAAGCCTCTTAGGTGAGTTGCAAGGGCAGCAGAGAAGAATCATTGGTTCCTCTCTTGCAGCTTTGGAAGATCTACATGAATCACATTGCATCAGTAGAGCCAGGAAGATATCCAATGATCCATCACATCCTGAAAACGGTATGTTCTCCTGACTCCTTCAGGTAGGAGATGCAGACGTATGCACTGTAGAACTTGTAGACTTAACTTTTTCTTTCCTTTCTCCATCAGACTACTGAACTCTTGTGAGACTGTCAATGCATTCTTCCCCTCCTACCACATAGTTATGCTATTTGTCAGACTGCACAGATCCTTACATATCCAGGCTTTGTTATACTATAAGTATTAAACTTTTCATGTGCAGTAATTAACTGATGTGTATATTTAACGTTGGTTCACACCTTACCTTACCATATAACTCTATGAGATGTGCATATTTAACGTAGCTTCACACCTTACCTTACCATAGGACTCTATGAAGCAGACCTCTCAATCGTACCGAATTTCTCGGTAAATACCGAGTTTGAGGACAAAATATTGGGGTGCCACGAATTTACGAGTGGCTAATTTCCGAATTTTGGCGGTCGCTGGTTTTTTTTTTTTTTTTTTAGAATTTGCTCCTGATGTCACTGTCAAAAGGCAGGCAGACAACCTGATTGTCAGAATGCACAGCCAATGAGGCATTCATTCGTAGTGTGTTGTACTTCCTTTAATTTAACTTGCTCTGAAGGCGCCAATGCACCACATGTTTTATTCAAGCACTAGTGAGTGCAGCAAAGCGACATTAGCTTTTTCTTGTCCAGAGTCAGGGTAAAACAAGATTGTAAGGCTTAACATATATTGCCTTTGCCTTATGTGTGTGCGAGAGCTATGAGAAACAAGCTGAAAAGGAAACGGCATGGCAGTCTGCGTGCAGACGTGTAGATATTGCTTTTAAGCTTTTCATTCTGCAGAATGTGACTCAGAATGTATATTCCGTTATGCATTTGTGTTTTTTTTCTGTTTTAAGTCCTGGCAAGCTGAAATGAGAAACAGGCTAATCATGCGGCATACAGTTTTTATGTGCGAGAATGGCAGAAGTGTTGTGTATTTTATTTTGAATCAGTCCAGAGTAAAACAAGATGTAAGGCTTAATATTTTCTTTGCCTTATGTGTGTGCGAGAGCCAAGAGAAACAAGCTGAAAAGGAAACGGCATGGCATTCTGCGTGCAGACGTTATGTATTTCTGTTTTTTTTCTGTTTGAAGTCCTGGTAAGCTGAAATGAGAAACAGGCAAAGGTGGCAGACAGTTGAAGTTCTTATGTACGAGAAAGAATGGCAATTGTTTATTTTAGGTCAGTGAGGATGACTGCAAATGGGGCTAGTTGAAAGCCGGGTCACAGGACGTCAGTACAGTCATTATGCTTGCTTGTCTGTTAGCTTATTTTAACTCTTCTTTAGATTTAATTTGATCTTTTGTTTAGACTTCAAGTTTCACCAAAGCAAAAAAGAAAAAACGCAATGCTTGTTACAGTAATGGGTGTGCGGGTGGCATGGAGTTTAAGAAAAGACATATACACTCTACTAATTCTGGCGGTGCAGCAGCCGAAAGTGTATTGCTTTTTTCTGGTTAAGCAGTCCTTATGTGCGAGAACGGCAGTCTGCTGGAGACAGAAGTGCATTGCCTTTCCGTTCTATTAAGCTTAATTTCTAATTGAGAAACTCCAGTCTGCAGAAGTGTATTGCTTTTCCTTTAAGCTGGAATAGGAAACAGTTACAGCAGCCTGCAGGAGTGTATTGCTTTTCCTAGTAAGCTTCTAATTAAGAAACTGCAGTCTGCAGAAGTGTATTGCTTTTTCTGTTAAAAAAAAATCAGAAGCTTATGTGTGGTATTGCTTACTGCAGTGCAGAAGTCAATTGCCTTGTGTGGTATTGCTTACTGCAGAAGTCAATTGCTTTTTGCATTAGTGTATTGTTTTTTCTGTTAAGCTTCTAATTCTTTAGGTGTGGTATTGCTTACTGCAAAAGTCAATTGCTTTGTGGTATTATTGCTTACTGCAGATGGCTTATACTTGTGGTCTGTTCCTCTTAAAATTTGTGGTTTGTGGCAAATCAGTGAGAACTGAATTCACTAAATAATGATAGCCATTTATGTTTTAGTCATCCTATCTTTCAGGAAGTGCATGGTAACACAACACTTTATTCTAGCAACTTTTCTAGGATTATACAAGCAATGTTTAAAATGTATCCCTAATTTTGGGTTTTTGTTCCCCCTCCCCCCCACATAAATTTTGGCTTTTGGAAGTCTTGTGCTGCATAGTTTTTCAGAGGGACAAGTTTAGTGCTGCTTATATAAAGTCTGTTTGTGTTAGTAGCACAACAGGTAGAATACTTGCTTTTAATGCAGAAAGCTGTGGCTTCTACTCCCACAGTATGTAGCTAGATTGCTGATACAGCACTGTGCGCTTAAAGGGTTGTGGATGCTGTAGTCCTAAGAATGTCCTTTTTGGTGGAGAATGGAGATACCTAGTAACTATGAACCTGTTATCAGTTTGCCATCCATTCCCTATTGCAATATTAATAGCTTATCATGTTTAATGCAACATAGGCAATTTATTCCTCAAGGGCCACAGGGACTTTATTTTTAGATGAAACAATGATATATAAAGTTGTTTGCTAATTGCTAGCAGCAAACTCTTCATTACTTACTGATCTCTCTAATGTGTAATTATTTAGATGACTTTTACTTCTGCAGAGATTGTGCATATTTACTAATAATGGTGGATTGTGGAAGTTTGTAAGGCTTTTATGATAGAAATGTTCTGAAATGGGCAGTTTTGTCATTATTGGTTTACGCATTTTGTTTCACTGCTTACTGGAAAAATGTTCAAAACAAATTTAAAGCGTATTCTAACAAGTGTGCTGTATTATGCAAGGAGCAAGGAATATAATTTAATACAATCGTGAAGGTGCATCAAAGAACACATCTATGTTTTGCTTTCATGTGCAAGGAGTCTATGATTTGAAAACAGCCCAAAGATAATCTTTATCTTCCACTGGCCAGATGCATTTTCATTTTCTTTGAATATGAGTTTCAGTGCTGTTTCAATGAATGAGTTTCAAGGGCAGAGAAGTTTTAATGCTAAGTCCATTTTCATTTGTCATTGTGAGACTGTATTGATTTATTTAGCAGATGTCTGTTAGTGTTTGTGTTATAAAATGTAAATAAAAGTTTTAAATGAAATCAAATCATTGTAAAAGTAAAGCAGTATGCACATTCCAGTGTTTATGGTAAATGGGGCGAAATAGCCATGTAATGGGGCATTGGAATGGCTGCGGGGGGAGGGCTGTGTATGGGGGGAGCCCATTCAACCATGGTTTTGTGATGGGGGAAGGGTGGAAAACTCTGACAGCCCCTGGGCCTGGGCATCACAAACTCTAGCTATGCCACTGATCAGTAGGCCATGGAGAATGACTTTTGGAGGTCCTAGCAAACTAAATATTCTTTTGCTAAGAATTAGAATGTTGCCTACCATACCATTAAATGCCCTACTTTTACCACAAAACCCAAGTGGGTCACCAAAAACAAAATCCTTAGGTTCATCTTCTCCCTTTCCAGTGAAAATCATTGCTACACATTTAGAAAAAAAATGGTTACCATTTACTACAGGGTCTGGGCCTGGCTGGGGCCATATTTTGGTTCTGTTCTTCAGTTTGCGTTTGAACGGCAATATCCCACAATTCCATCGGAGTGGGCGGAGTTGCATAATTATGTATGCAAATTTTATGTTAATCAGTGTACAGATTTGTACCTATTTTCATGGGCCTTTGTCCAGATTTTTGATGTTTCCAGGTTGAGAGGTATGCTATGAAGTGCAATATAAATCACACTGTGGAATATTCATGCTGAACATTCCATAAGCTGCTTAGTTCCTGTGTTATAGTAATGTCATGCACATGTTGTTACTCAATTCTATTTATATGTAAAGTGTGTCTGGTCATTATGTTATTTTATTCTATTTTTACTTTTATTTTTATTATGTTATTTTCTTCTTCTTCTCTGTATGTATATGTTTGTACTGCAAACGAAGCATCACAATTTCTTTCAGCTACTCTGTGGTGTAGTTCTGAATGACAACAGAGTTTTCTTTGACTGTGACTTGAATTTGACTTTAATACAATTAACCATCTATGTACAATCATACATTAAGTTCTATTTACCATAAAATAGAGGATAGGAATTCCACATTCACCCATAGTTTGATGCATAGTGTAGTACATGATTCATTCAGATATTTTTTGTAAATTACATGACTTCCCATACTCTGGAACAAACTACCTATCTATATTAAACAAAGCTCCTCATTAGCACTCTTCCAGAAAAATCTTGATTGGATGGGAGATAGGAAATTCACCTCGGGGATCACTTCTGTGGCTCTGCTTGACAGGGGAACAGGAAAATAATTTTCTTGGGTGGCAAAAGCCAGGGTACCGTTTGGCTAGGCTTATATAGGCCCTAGGGCCAATAGCCTAGTACCTTCCTATGAACCTATAACCTATGAACATAGGGATATGTTGTTGAGCAGCCATTATATTATGGTAAAGAGGGAGAGAGATGAAGGAAGAGTGTAGAAAAGTGATTCACAGAAAGGTTAGTTGAAAGAATTTAGAGTGGGAAGTTAGGGTAATTAGAAGAAGTAGGGGGCCTGTGAAAAAGAGGAGTGTAAGGTATAAGAAGTTGAGTCAGTTAAGGGTTAAGAATGTCATGGCAAGATTAGCCAGAATTAGAGCAGCTGGGGATGGAAATTTCAAAGTATGTTAGCCAGGAGTAGAGCAGGAGCATTTACAGGTACTAGATAGATGTTGTTTTAGGGAGGATTTGAAGGCAGTCAGGTTAATAGCTATTCTTGTGGTTAGGGGGGAGAGAGTTCCAGTCTTTAGCTACTGAGTGAGAATATAAGCTTTGTCCTGATAGTTTTGAAGGGATTGAAACTGCTAGGAGTTTTTTGGCCTCAGACCTTAGTGTTCTATTAGAGGTATTTAGATTCACAATATGACTAAGGGTTGGCCATGCTAAAGGTTTATAAATGATGTTATGTAGGGCTAAGAGCTGGACATAATGGAGGTGGTTAGGGAGTTCAAGCCATTGTAACATATGTAATGCTTTGCAATGATGAGAATTGTTCTTTCAGTTAGTGAAAAATTTGGACACTTTGTTGTAGCAACATTCTATTTTAGTTCTGAAATGGACTGTAGGTTAATGAGAATTGTGGCACTATACAATAGAGAGGGCAGGAGGAATGTTTTGGCAAGAGTTACTCTGGTAGTTGTATTCAGTAAGTGTATTTTCCTATAGAGGATGCCTAGTTTCTGGTGGGTTTTCTTAATGTTATGCTGTATATGAAGATCAAACTTAAGTAGATTGTCTATAATGAGTCCTAGTTGTTTAGTGTGGGAGACTATATCAATAATGGTGTTGTCTGTAGAAAGAAATTTGAACTGGCAAGTGTCAAGTGAGTGATTTTTAGGCATAAAAAGTAGGTTTTTTTTTTTTGTAGGGTTAAGAAAGAGTTGAGAGCTAGACAGCCAGGTTTCAACTGAGGTAAAAGTTTGAGTGATGGAGACCAGTTGAGGAAGTGTGGGAGAGGCACAAATAATAGTAGAGTCATCCTCATATTGTATGAGTGTTCCTTGGGATTAGGAAGTGTATAGGTTGTTAGTAAAAATATTAAAGAGTAAGGGGCCAAGGATGGAACCTTGAGGAATACCTGTGGAGGTATGAAGAAAGGGAGGGATGTTGTTTGACCATTTCACTGCTTGTTTACAATTGTTTAGGTAGCTATGAAACCACTGTATAGAGGGAGATGTAAGTCCTAGACTGGAGAGCCTAGCCAGGAGTATTGTGCGTGAGAATATGTCGAAGGCATTAGATAGGTCAAGAAATAGTGCTGATACAAGGTTACCGGTGTCTCTGGCTCTATTTACTGTTTTACTGAAGGATAGATCAGTAGAAGTGTTGTGGCCTGGATGGAAGCCATGTTGTGTCTGAGTAAATAGATTGTTGTGCAGTATGTATTTTATTAGCTGTTGGTATATGCATTTTTCCTATATTTTGGAGATGGGTGATAGGATGGCTATAGGTCAGAAATCCATTAGCTCAGTAGAGTTTCCCCTTTTGTGAATAGGTATTATATGTGACCTTTTCCAGATGTTGGGAAAAGTAGATTCAGAGACGGCTCTGTTGATAAGAATACTGATGGGGTAAGCAAAGGAGTTGGCAGCTTATTTAAGATAGTAAGGTGGGTGGTTGTCTGCTGAGGTAGAGCAAGGTTTAAGTTGTCCTAACCATCTTTTTATGAGACTTGCAGGGACGGGTTGAAGAGAGAAACTGACCGAATTATTGCAATGGGAAGTTGGGGGTTGTCATGGTGCTGGAGTGGGGATGAAGCAAAATTGATGGGATCCTTGGAAGAAGAGGAGCCTGGGGCTGGGGGAGTTAGAGATCAGGGAAGCTATAGATTGTATAAAGTGAGTGTTGAAGTCATTAGCTATTTGTAGAGCTGATGCATCAGGGTAAGGACTATTGTCTTTTTTGGTCCCTGGGTTAAGAAGAGATGAGATGCAGGACCAGACTTTTTGGGGGTTGGATTTATGCTCTTGTTGGATGTGGGTGTAATAGGATTGTTTCTCTTTGTACACTTGCTTCTTTACTTGATTGCAGAGTTGTCTAAAAGCTTGGAGGTTTACCTCATTTTATTTTGTTTCCAGTGATTCCAGGCTACGTCTCTTTTTTCATGAGATTTTTACGTTCTTTAGTTAACCAAGGAGCAGGATTGTTTCTGATTCTTCGTGTGCGTATAGGAACGAGGGCATTACGTATACTTCAGAAAGTAGTGTCGAAATACTGTACTGCTGTGTCAAGAAGGAGATATTTCAGAATTTATCAATTTATACTTTTCGGTAGCTCGTTAAATTTATGTTGAGAAAAATTAGATAGGTTACCAACATTTTTCAGAGTGTGCTTTTTATGTAGGTGAGTGGTGGTTCTGAGGATATATGTAGGTAGGTGCTCACTTAGGGTATTAGGAAGTGTGCCCAAAGTAGTAAAATTACTAGGATTAACTATTATTAGGAAGTGTGCCTGAAGTAGTAAAATTACTAGGGCTAACTATTATTAGGAAGTGTGCCCGAAGTAGTAAAATTACTAGGATTAACTATTATTAGGAAGTGTGCCCGAAGTAGTAAAATTACTAGGATTAACTATTAT
Source organism: Protopterus annectens (assembly GCF_019279795.1). NCBI lineage: Eukaryota > Metazoa > Chordata > Ceratodontiformes > Protopteridae > Protopterus > Protopterus annectens. The sequence goes on from NC_056751.1 coordinate 634,799,148, forward strand.
TAAGAAGTGTGCCCGAAGTAGTAAAATTACTAGGAATAACTATTATTAAAAAGTGTGCCCAAAGTAGTAAAATTACTAGGATTAACTATTATTAGGAAGTGTGCCCGAAGTAGTAAAATTACTAGGGTTAACTATTATTAGGAAGTGTGCCCGAAGTAGTAAAATTACTAGGATTAACTATTATTAAAAAGTGTGCCCAAAGTAGTAAAATTAATAGAATTAACTATTATTAGGAAGTGTGCCAGAAGTAGTAAAATTACTAGGATTAACTATTATTAGGAAGTGTGCCCAAAGTAGTAAAATTACTAGGATTAACTATTATTAGGAAGTGTGCCTGAAGTAGTAAAATTACTAGTGTTAACTATTATTAGGAAGTGTGCCCGAAGTAGGAAAATTACTAGGGTTAACTATTATTAGGAAGTGTGCCTCAAGTAGTAAAATTAGTAGTTAACCAGGATGCGCATTTAAGTAATTCTTGCTCAGAGCTAAATCTCTGTGTGAAGATGTTAACACTTTTAGCCAAAAATTAGATACTGCATCTGTGCCTTGTGGTTTCCAGTTAGAAACTTTTCTTATTTTTTTCAATTTCTCTGGCTGTTACTTCATCCCATTTCATATAATCTACATCAGAACTCCTTGCTGTTTCTTTTAATTTGTCTATCCATTCATCATCTTTTTATAGGTTCATAGGTTCATAGGTAGGTACTAGGCTATCTGCCCGAGGGCATTTATAAGCCTAGCCAGAGTGTGTCGGCTTTCGCCACCCCATTGATTAACTAAGTTTACCTCTGTCAAGCAGAGCCAATGAAGTGATCCCAGGGGTATATTTTCTGTTACCCATCCACTCGTCAAGGTTTCTCTTGAAGAGTGTTAGTGAGGGGCTCTGCCTGATGTAATTTGGAATTTTGTTCCAAAGCATGGGGGAGTCTCTGTAACAGAAATCTATCCCTCCAGCATGTTCTATTTATTGTTGTGGCGAGGTTTAGCTCACTAGAGTGAGTGGCTCACAGTGTCTTGGATTTCTTTAGGTGGTGCATATCCATCAATTCTGAGTTGGACATGGCTTTGTAAGTCAGGCAGAGATCAACTCTGAGTAAGCGATATGCCACTGAGTATAGCCAGAGTTTTTTCAGTCGGGCTGCATAGGACATATGTTTGAGACCAGTAATCCTCTTGGTGAGGTACTTTTGTGGTCTTTCCAGCTGTTGGAAGTGTCTTGTGAGGTACATCCCAAATGGGGCATTGTACTCTGTAATGGGTCTAATGAGTGATGAGTAGAGAGGCACTATAACCTCTTTATTTCTAGATGCGACCCCTTTAGTAATTAGATGGGCCACATAGAAGGATTTCCTAACTACTTTGGCAATATGATTGTCAAAGGAGAGATTACTATCTACCTGGGTCCCCAGATCTCTTATTACTTCTTCTGTATTAAAGGGGCTGCCACCTATGTGGTAATTCGTGGGTATTTTGTTTTTCCCAGGCGGGATGACTATGCATTTTTTGGCATTTAGCTTGAGGCCATGACTTTGACACCAGGTGACCATCTCAGTAAGGCCCTTTTGGAGGATGTCCGTGTTAGCTGGAGAGTCAATTATGGCTCCCAGTTTGCAGTCATTGGCGAACTTGGTTAGCCATAGTCCTCCTGTGTTTGCCTGAACTTCTGAGAAGTATATGCCGAACAGTAGTGGTCCCAGGACTGAGCCTTGTGGGACACCACTTGTGACTGGTTTAGAGTCGGACCTGGAGCCCGCTATTCTTACCGTGTGAGTTCTGTCTGTAAGCCAGTTGGCAACCCATCTCGTGATATAGGGGTTTATGTTCAGGCTGGTGAGTTTTTCTGTAATACTTGAGTGGGGAATGGTGTCAAAAGCCTTGGCGAGGTCAAGGTAGGCTGTGTGAATCACCTTTCCTTCATCTATGGCCTTGATGACTGTCTCGAAGAAGTCAAACAGGTTTAGTAGGCATGATCTGCCCTTAACAAAGCTGAACTGAGTCGGGTCAAGTGTTTGGAGGTTCCCAATGTCTTTGTTAATGAGTTCCATGATGATCCGCTCCATAGCCTTGCAGACCAGGCTAGTTAGGCTTATGGGGTGATAGTTACTACGGTCAGTTGTGGCTCCTCCTTTGTGGAGAGGAATAACCATTGCTGTGTGCCATTCTATGGGCATGTAGCCTGTGGAGAGGCTGAGGTTGAACAGCGTGTTTAGGTGGAGGGTTAGTTCGTTCTGTAGTTAGTGCAAGACACAGCCTGGGACACCATTTGGTCCCATTGATGCTGTGTTTTTGGCTTTTGAAAGGGCTGTTTTCACCTGTGCATCTGTGATTTTTGGGACACTACACTTTTCTGGTATTGTTGTGGGCCCTTTTGGAGGTGAGAGGGGGTGAGGTTTGCACTGAATCTATCTGCCAGGATGTTGGCAATATCGTTAGGTTCATTATATTTTGTGCTATTTTGCACTAGTTCAGTGCATATCTGCAAGTTGCCACTTAGATTCTTAATATAGCTAAAGAAGGCTTTGTGGTTATCTTTTGAATCCTTGGCTATTTTTCTTATGATGTTAGCCTTGGAGGATTTTATGAGGGACCTTAGTTTCTTACTGTTATTGATCAGGGATGTCTTTTCTTCTTGGGATTTGCTTTTTTTCTGAACTAGTTTCCTCCTCCTATTGTATAGCCTGTTTATTGCAGGGGTCCACCAGACTGGTTTCCTTCTCTTAGAGGAGTAAGTCTTGGTTTTGCTAGGGATGGCATGATCCATGCATCCTTGTAGGTGCTCATAGAGTGCATTTGTAAAGGTTTCTGCATCCTGGGCAGCATTATCCTTTAGCGTGGGGGCTGTGAAAATTATCATCTCTGTCTTAAGTAAGGTGAAGGTTGCTTTAGAAAAGTTTTTTACTGTGGTTTCCTTAGTTGGGAGTGGTGGTGGGGTGTGGACATCCAGAGTGATTAGTTTATGGTCTGATCTAACCAGTGATGGGTTGACCTCCGGTGTGGAACACCTGTGGCCCATGTTGGTGATGACCAGGTTCAATATGTTTTAACCTCTGGTAGGGGAGTTTACCAGCTGATCCAGGGCGTTTGAGTTGATGAATTCCAGGAAGAGCTGGGCCTGGGAATTTGTACTCAAGTAGTTTTCCCAGTGAATGGTAGGGTAATTGAAATCACCAAATATCAGGGTGTTTGGTAGGACCTTCATGTTTTCCACTGTCTCCAGAAAGGTGGAGTGGTGGTCCTGGGTCATGGAGGGTGATCTGTAGCAGGCCACAATTTGCATTGCAGATTTGCCTGATGTTAGTTGCACATAGATGATCTCAGAGGTATCATGCTGTGCCACTAACCTGGTGGTGTAGGTATCCTTGATGAATATGGATACACCCCCTCCTTTTGAGTTTCGGTCCGTGTTCTGTGGCTGAAACGTGTGGTATGAGTTGTAGCTTGGTAGTGCTGGGTTGCTCTCTGGAGCCTTGAACCAGGTTTCAGTTACTGCACAGATGTCAATGTTCTCCATACTGAGGAGTGCGTCGAGCATGTGCATTTTGAGATTTAAACTCCTGGTGTTGAGTAGCATAGCCCTCAGTTTGTTGTTAATTGTGCTGTTTACGGAGGTGGATTTGACTTTTGAGCCTTGCCTAAAAATGGCACTATGGGGGCAGCAAGAGCCCTGGCCAGTATTCGAAAGCCTAGGGGTAACAGGTGCAAGCCATCTCTTGTGAAGCAACACGGCTTGTTGAGCATGTTGTCCCAGGCTGACAGACACTGGATCCCCTTTGAATGACACCAGAAGCTTAGACAATTGTTGAAATTGATCACTTTTTCTTTATATTGAGGTATCATTCTTGGTGAGGGCAGGATGCTACTCAGGGTCAGGGTCATACCAGCCTGGGCTACATGATCAGAGAGCTCTTCCATGTCTCTTTTCATGTAGTCCAGGGAGGTACGTCTCAGGTCATTCACACCAACATGAACAATGACAGAGTCATATTTGTACTTGTTCTGGAGTGACCTGATTGCTGGTGTTATGTGGCAGATTCTGGCTCCCGACAGGCAGCTAACAGTAACCTTCTGCTTGTCCAGCCTAGTGAGTGGGACGTCAGTGTGCCTGACTATAGAGTCACCTATTACTAGTGTGTTAGGTATGTTATTTTGCCTTAAGGGCTGTGATTGTGTGGCACACTGATTTTGTGTTTTATGTGTTGTCTGGTTTGTGACGGGAAGTGCAGGTTGTTTAGGTGTCTGCTTTGGAGGTCTCTGATGCTTTTGCAGGTTTTTATTTAGAGCCTCCGAGTATGATTTTGTGTATTTATGTGTATTTTTTGCCAGTGCTGTTTTAGTAGGTCTGTGTGTGGCTGGAGTTGTGGTGCAAGTGTTAACCTTCTCCTCTTGACTGACTGTTCCCGTCTTGGGTGGAGACAGCTTAACTTCCAGTTTGGTTGTATAATTGCATCTCTCGCATATGTTAGTGTTTTGTGGTAGGAGGAGAGGGTTGTCTGTGTACATGAGGCAGTTGTAATATTGCCTCAGGATACCCAGATTCACCAGCTGGACTGGAGAGTGCACCTGAAGTTGTCCTTTGGTCATGCCTGAATAGTAGGGTGAGATGCTTAGTTGCTTGGTTGGTGATGGGTGAATAAAGAGCCTTGCCCTGCTGGGCAATCAGTGTCAGGGTATATTAGTGCTTGCTATTAGGTCTGAACAAATGCTGGGCTGTAAGATGCTTTTTGAGTGCTTAGGTTGAGAGTTAGACTAGTTTCAAGGGAAAAACTGAAGAGGAAACTTAGTGGAGCCGGGAATAATTTATTCGTAGCTAACTGGCACTGCCCGGTGGGCAAAACCATACAAACGCGGTTTTTATAGTAGGGAAATGAAAGAGATAGAAATTAGCCCAAAATGGCCAATAAACTACTAACTTCTGGGTTGGAACCACTCCTCCAGGGACAGATAGGTTGCTCAAAGCTCCCCTCTCTCACAGGTGAACAGAGAAACTTCCTTCTATCCAAGTAAGTTATGGGCAACTCAGAAACTAGTATCACAGCCCTGAATTCAGCACTAGCCTGAAAACTGGACTATACTAGCTCAGAAAGGTGGGAAACAAGGATTTTTTTTAAATGATAAGGCAAAAACAGTAAAAAATACACTTAAAACAGCTTTAACGACTATAAACGATCAGAAAAGGCTATCACACTTTAGTGTGTAGCCTACAACAGTTAAACAAATTATTTAAACAAAAAACAACTTTTTATGTTTCACAGAGTCTTCATATAGTTTCTCCAAATAAGAAAAATGCTTCATGCTTATCAAATGATATATAAAAATCAGTGTATGTGAAGATTATATATACCTTGCTTTGAAGGAGGTATGGGTAAACCTTGGCTCTAGATGATTGTCACTATTGAAGTGATACCCCAACTCCATATGCAAAAAATGGGAAAGGGGCTGTGGATGGATGGGCTTTCTTGAAACTGATTACATGTATAGATCTGAAGTCCTGGGACTGCATACATATCAGTTGAACTCACTAGATCTAAACATAGTGACGTTCTAAAGCATGAGGAGAAGAAGTCTAAGATGGCTTCTCTGCTTAGTTTAGCCAAAGCATTTTGGAGTCAAACAGGAATGGAAATGAAAGCAGAAGTAGACAAAAATCAGGCAGCAAATGAATGTGCCAAAAAAACAAATAAAGAATATAAGGTGATGGATCAGATGAGAAGGAAAGAAATGTGGAAAAGCCATAACTATAATGGTAAGTACAGAGATCTCCTGGAACAACCTCATGTTGATCAGGATTGGACATGGGAATGGTTAAGGAGAGATGAACTGAAATCAAAAGATTATTGATTAATAATGGCGGTCCAGGACAGTGGACAACATATATGTTGGTTTGCAAAGTTCATTGAACATGTGGGAGAAACAGACAAATACAGATTCTGTAAAGAACTGGAAACAGTCGCAGATCTTTTTGCTGGGTGTAATACACTTGTGGTAGAGAGCCTGTGTACTAAAAGGTACATTAATGTGAAAGCGAATTGTACAAACACTACAATACTGAAGTAGTTGAGAAGCATTGGAAACATGAACAACAAAGTATTGTAGAGACTAATCAGGTTTATATCACATGGGATCACCCATTCCCAAAAGTTCAAAAATAGATGAGAGAAAACCAGATATAGTAGTCCATAAAAAAAAGACAAAAGTGGCACTGATCATTGAAACTGCTACACCCAGTGATTACAGTGTCTTCCATAAACAGAATCAAAAAGTCATAAAATACCAGAATTTGCAATCAGAAAAGAGAGCAACGTGGAAGAAAAATACTGAGACAGTTCCAACAGTAGTAGTAGGAGCAATGGATCTAATAAGTAATTTACATTTATATTTAGATATGCTACTGATACATGTAACTCTGTATGAGTTACAGAAGGAGTTAGTTCTGGGCACATTGTGGGTGCTGTCAGGAGCACTTTTGGCTACAATCAAAGACTGAAACAATACTAATTTCATGAACTGTAATCATACCTTCCCTTAGGAATGGGGACTTGAAAAAATAAAACTGGAAGACAGTTCACCACTGACCATTAAATCACAGCTCCTCTGTCAGCTTCTTGCTCCCCATTCTCACTCAAACATGGGGTGTAGGCAACTCTCACCAGGGCATCCAAGAAAGATAAAAGTTTCGATTTCTATGCTGCACATTTTTTTCTGTATGTAGCACTGCAGTACATTTTATGCTAGAGGATATGAATACAACATTCACTTCTATCTTAATAGGAAGTAAAAAGGTGGGGATGATAAAAATTACTGAAAGGTGGGTTTGCACAAGTTGCTTTATGTCTTGGTGATACTTATCTTTACATAGAAACAAAATCCTTTGATACAGGTGGAAGGGAGGTAGTACAGCCTTCACTTTTTCAGGGTGTGATACTATGACATCTGTAAGGCATATAATGCCTGAAAGGATGGCCACTGGGCCTGGCATTTTGGAAATCTCAGACAATAATATGGAACTCACTGCCCCATAGCGCTGATGGGAGGTATTATGGGATGTCAGGTTTTAAATATTACAATAACTGGATGTTGTGGTGAATCATATAAATAGAGGTTCCCTATGATGATGTCGCAGATACAGTTTGTCAAATGCGTCTTCAATTAACCGAAAAGTGCGAAAAGGCAAAATAGCGAAGTGGCTTTTCGGCACTGTAGTGTGATCACAGAGTTGGTATATTTAAGTAGAGGGGTAATGTGTAATGTTTTAAAGTTTTTTTTTTTCGGAACAGCGATTTTTTTTTTACAAGCTGTTCTGAGGTTTTGATGCTGTAAGCTTTCTCTTACATGGGATCGATTATGTGTCGTTCGCTGTTGTGAGCATGCAATATCATAATATAGACCCTAAACAGAGGGTATTGGATGCTCATTCTGAGTTTTGTTAAGTGAAGTACAAATGGAGGAACTGTGAAGGATGTATGGAACTAAAAGAAACTATCCCTGCTTTCCATGAACATAGGGCACTGATGCGTGCATATATCTGGTACCCTATATCTGATACACTGCTGGCTGCTACTGTGACTGACAGACATGAATTGCTATAGTCTCCAGTGGTGCACAGTCCAATTCTAGAAGTGTTTAGTGACACACAGGAGTACCTGGTACTCTTTAGTATATCAGGTGCTCCTGTGCTTGGGAATTACAGGTAACACTGTGTAACCTGACAGTGCTGCACAACACTACTTTGAAATGGCTGCTGATACTGTATAGCAATGCCTTACCATGACGCTACATTGAGTAATTAGTAAAGCATGCTGGGAGACAGGTAGCTGCCTTACCCAGCAGTGTTGTATGCTGCCAGCATGCCTGACTGTGATTCATGAATGAAATGCAGTCATTAGCTCTACAGGCAGTGCTCACATTATTACTATAATATGGTAATCAGGGAGTCTGGTGGAGTGTAAGCTCCTGCACATCACATTGTGGTGGATGGAGGAGGTAGTGAGTGGTAACTTTGTCTGCATGGTAGGGGACTCTTATTGCTGGTAAGAAATTCTCTTCCATGCAGATGAGGTGTGTGTGTTTGTGTGTGTGTGTGTGTGTGTGTGTGTGTGTGTGTGTGTGTGTGTGTGTGTGGGGGGTTGGGAGGCACAGAACTTTATTTAATTCACTTCTATCTTTTTACATCAAACACACACACTTTTTTTTCTCATGTCTTCTTTATTCCCTTTGAAGAATGTGCCAGCTATTTACTGTTAGTTACATCATACTTAATATATAATCATTTAATTCTAACTAAATTCATACTTATTCACCCTTTATCCTTTCCACGTTTTCTTGAGTACACATTACCCCACCACTACATTCACATTACCCTTAATTCCTTAATTTTCTATTTCTCTAATATTTTCATATCTTTATCTTTACATCCATATCACCCCGCCAATAGTACATAACCAGTCTGAACATGGGGTAAGCAGTTAACAAGTTTTATTTTAAATTTCTCATTACTCAACCCTTATTTTTCACTCATTATTTCTTGTTCAGAGCCATTGTAACTCTGCCTTTCAGCTGTTCTCATTTAAGTATTGTAGCCATGGTGGCCATCTAATGAGTACTCCCCTCAGTGACCCACACTTAGGAAGCATCATTGCAGACTGCCCTCCCCCCTGTGATGGGCCTGGATTTCCCTCCCTGTCAGTGCCTCAGATGCCCGAGACTCTAATCGAATTTGGGTCGCCAGGGCAGTAGTTATGGCTTTAAGATGCATTAGTCGGTTAAGATGCAATAGTCGGTTGAAGCAGATAGAGAATTTAATGAACCCAGAAGGACCATATGTCCTGAACTTATGTTAATGACTGTTTACTTTAAAGAGTTTATTCTGCATACTAGTGCATTAAATGAAGGTTTGGAGCAGTGCTATCTGAAGACATTTAAGGTGAACACTCTGCATAGGCAGACACTATGCAAAAGAAAGTGTCTATCTATAAAGTGGGCATTCTATGCCTAGATGTACTATGTGTTTGGTAGGCACTTCAGTCTGGTAACAAATCAGTCCCCCTTTGCAATGGTAAAGTAGACAAATGGACGGCACTACAAAGTTGTGCTGGTGGACATTCTGTAGTCCTTTCAGTATACACTGATGCACAGGCCAGAAATGCTAATAGGTTCCCAAGAGCCCACAATCCATTATTATGAGTTCATATGAGGTCTGTTTTTCTGCTCAGAGGTGGTATTTGTAACATGTTGACTGGTAATTATATTGTATGCCTTAAAAAGTGCATGTTAATTTTGTAAACGTGTTCTTAAGGGAACTACAGTATGGACCATGGGAATATTTTCATAGAAGTTGTCAAGGCAGCAGAGTTTTAATTAACATTGAAGGTTATATATATAAGGAAGTTGTTTGAAAGCATCAAACCAGGATGTTCTTCCTCATTTGGAGAATCCTTTGAAGGAAGACACTGGAAGCATGGAGAGGTATTACCCAGTCTGGGTTAACCTGCGCAGTGTACCTTATGTAGCACTTACAAAGCTGGAAGCTTAGCTTAGAAGAGACCTGCAGCCTTGTAATTTTGTTTCAAAGACAGCCTATATTAAGGAGGGGATGAGTAAATTATGAATCTTGGATGAAAACAATCTTAAGGCACTGTACATTTTGTTTGGATCTGCTAAACAAAGTGGGCTACGATTTTGTTTTATTTATTTATTTTTTCTTGTGAAACAAAACATGTATTTTTATATAATTTCTGCCACCAGTATCTTCTTCAGCTTGCAATTTCTCTCTCTTTATATATATATATATATATATATATATATATATATATATATATATATATATATACATATATATACATATATATATATATATATATATATATATATATATATATATATATATATATATATATATATATATATCTATATATATATATATATATATATATATATATATATATATATATATATATATATATATATATATATATATATATATAAACTGCAAGAAAGACCCATTCAAGCTAGAGTCTTCTACTATTTAAAACCTTAAATTCCCTGTAATGGATGTCCATGGGATATATGCAAATGATACCTTAATGACATGCCAGTGTTTTTGCTGGCTTCTGTGTATGTTTGTAGACATAAATCTTGATTTCAAACTCTGTGTTTCTAAAGTATAGCCAAACAATCCACTTACGCTATACTGATGAGGCAAAAAAAGGCCAAAACATGGCACATCTACAGCTATTGGGTTTGGCACTATTGGGCTGAATGTACCCATAAAGGTATTAAAAAAAAGTCATGGGCATTCAGAAACCACTTAGCTAAAACACTCTTGTAGGTTCTTACATGATCATTTGCATACAGCCTGCGGGCCTCCACTATAGAAGGATTAAGGTATTACACAGTGAGGATGCTAGCATGACTGTTTCTTTCTTGCAGGTTTTACTGAATAGTTCGTCTGTGTGACCTGCTACCCTTTGGTTAGAGATATATACCATATGTCTCATCCGTACCGAATTTCTCGTTTTTTACCATTTTTGAGGTCCAAATTATGGGATACCACCATTCTCGATTGGCACTCCTTAATTTCTGAATTTCCCGGCATTTTTAAAATTTTTTTTTCGGCTTTTTGGGCTGATGTCATCACGTGCAGAGGCAAGCGCCATGACATCAGCTTCATAAGCACTCTGCCAGCCTGTCGGAATTGGCTGAGGGCTTAAGGGATTCACTGTGCTTTGTTTCTGGGGCTGGGCAGTCAGCAGCAGTTAGAAAGGGTAGTAGCATGCGAGCATTTCCCCAGCTGTCCAGATAAGAAGGACAAGACAAGTAACGAAAGCAGCTTAGGAGCTGCATTTATTGATGGTCGCTAGCACTAGTCGAGCATTTCATTTGCATTACTGGTGTTCGCAGAGGCAGAACATTTGACATTGTATGTGAACAGTTTTCTACCGCGAACATTTGAATTAGTAGTGGAGCATTTCCTGCCGCCGCAAGTGCATATAATTGAATTAAGCGTGTTTTTTTTTTTTTAATTACTGGTCGCACTTTTACTGATGATGATTAAAGTTGAAGTAAGTGTATATACTGTTTAAATTACTGGTCGCACTTTCATTAATGATCATTCCTGCTGCCGGAAGGGCATATAGTTGAAGTAAGTGTGTGCTTTTTGAATAACTGGTCGCATTTTTATTGATGACAATTATAGTAAGTGTGCAGTGTTTCAATTAGTGTGTGTGTGTGTGTGTGTGTGTGTGTGTGTGTGTGTGTGTGTGTGTGTGTGTGTGTGTGTGTGTGTGTGTGTGTGTGTGTGTGTGTGTGTGTGTGTGTGTGTGTGTGTGTGTGTGTGTGTGGACTTCCTAATGGAACCATTGTAAGAATGTCACACAGTGCTATACTGCCCTACGCCTTTACAGAAAAATATAATCCTTAAGTTATCAGTACTACAACTGAAGCTAGTATAGGATGTGGATGGTGTGTCAAAGACCAACTGCCTCATAAAAATTATGAGACAGATAAACAATAACAACTTCTTTCACACTTGAATAGTAGGATATTTTGTGAACGTCAAAACAAAATCTTGAAATATTTATTGATACTTCATGAATTCACACCCAGGCATATTGATTGATTCTCTGGTTTGGTTCCTGGTGAGGGGTGCCTTTTGTGCAGCACATCTATGTCCTCCTTTGGTCCACATGGGATTTTTGTGGGAGAATCTGTTCTCCTTTTAAATTCCTAAGGAATATCAATCAGTGAACTGGCAAGTATCTACATTACCCATAAGTGCAATGTGGTGTGTGTGTGTGTGTGTGTGTGTGTGTGTGTGTGTGTGTGTGTGTGTGTGTGTGTGTGTGTGTGTGTGTGTGTGTGAAATTCTATGCTGGCTCCATTATAACACATCTTGCACTTACTGCTTACAGAGAATTGCTCCAAATCTGCCATGACAATGAAAAAGATAAAGCAGATTTTGAAAAGTATAGATAGTGTTTTGTAAATATCTGCTGTCTTCATTTTTTTTCATTTCTGACATAGTGCTAATATTATTTAATTACTTATTTATTTGTTGAAGTTTGTTAAACAGGTTGGTAAATTGGTCATTAATTACTTATTTATTTGTTGAAGTTTGTTAAACAGGTTGGTAAATTGGTCAGAAGACCCTTTTCAGTAATAACCAGGGACATCTGGCAGAGAAACCTTCATAAATGAATCAAGTGGTTCACTGCCAAGAACATAAGATATTTTAAATATAATCTATTGGATGTATATTATATAAATATTTATTGAATGTGCTACACATTGCAACAGCCTTAAGCAAATTACATTTCCAGAAATAGTTGACCAAACGAAGTGGACCGATTGGTTACTTGCAGTATTTTACACTTGTTTTATTACAACACTACAAGCAAGTATAAAAGTAAACCAAACAACTGTTTAACCTTTGTAGTGTGTGAAATGCCCCAGTTAGATATACTTGGTGCTGAGGGTTACTCAAACTCAAACCCTGTACCTTTGGCACAAGGAGCAACAGCCTGAGTTCTCTACCCATACCACCACTTCTGATTTCAAGGAGTTGTAGCTCTCAGTTGTACAAATTTTCACAGAATGTCTGGAATGTTTGGCTCATATTTTTGGTCTGCTCCTCTTAAAATTCAGATGGTGTAGCGGTGCAGTAGTAGCGTTGTTGCCTCACACCAAGAGGTTCTCTGGTTTGATTCTTGGCTGAAGTGCCTTCTGTGTGGAATCTGCATTTCTTCCCTGTGTTTGTGTGGGTTTCCCCTGGGTGCTCTGGTTTCCTCCCATGATACAAAAACATGTGACTGGAGCCTATGCTGAAAATTGGCTTCGTTACAAGTTGGACTTTCCCAGTAAACAAATGTTAAATAAAATAAGTGGTTTTCTGGCAAATCAGTGAGAACTGAATTCACTAAACAATGATAGCCATTTAAGTTTCAGTCTTACTATATTTCAGGAAACACATGGTAACAAGACATTTTATTCTAGCAACTTTCTAAGATTATACAAGCAATGTTTAAAATGTGTCCCCGGTTTTGGGCCTTTGCCCTCCCCATTACATTTTGGCTCTTTCCTGATTTCTTGTGCTGCACAGTTCTTCAGGGAAAGAGAAGTTTAGTGCTGCTTATACAAAGTCTACTTGCATTGTTAATAGCACATCAGGTGGTACACTTGCTTTTACTGCAGAAGGCTGTGGGTTCTACTCCCACGGTATGTAGATGGATTGCTGATATTGTACTCTGTTGTACTTTTAAACGGGGTGGATGCTGCAGTCCTGAGACTGTTCTCCTTTGGCGGAGATGCCTAGTAACTACGAACCTGTTATCAGTTTCCCATCCATTCCCTACTGAAATATTACTAGCTTATCATTTTTTTATGTAACATAGTAGGCAATTTATGCTTCAAGGGCAGCAGGCACTTTACTTGTCGTGAAACAATGAAATATAAAGTTGTTTGCTAGCAGCAACCTCTTCATTAGTTACAGATCTCTGTAATGTGCAATTATTTAGATGTCTTTTACTTCTGCAGAGATTGTGCATATTTATTGATACTGGTGAATTGTAAAAGTTTGAGTAGACTTTTATGATGGAAATATTCTGAATTGGGCAGTTTTGTCATTATTGGTTCATGCATTTTGTTTCATTGCTTACTGGAAAAATGTTCAAAACAATAAATTTAAAACACGCTCTAACAAGTATGCTGTATTATACAAGCAATATAATTTAATACATTCAGGAAAGTGTATCAAAGAACACATGTATGTTTCATGTGCAAGGGGCCTATGATTTGATAACAGCCCAAAGGTAATCTTTATCCACCACTGGCCAGATGCATTTTCTTTGAATGTGGGTTTCAGTGCTGTTTCAATGAATGTGAGTTTCAATGGCAGAAAAGTTTTAATGCTAAGTCTATCTTCATTGTGAGACTGTATTGCTTTGTTTAGCAGTTGTCTACTAATGTTTGTGTTATAAAATGTAAAATAAAAGTTTTAAATGAAATCCAAATAATCAGTGTAGAAGTAAAGCAGTATGCACATTAGATTATAGTGTTTATGGTAAATGGGGAGAAACAGCCAAGTAATGGGATGGGACATTGGAATGGCTGCATGGTCTGGGGCCATATTTTGGTTGTCTGTTCTTCAGTTTGTGTTTGAAAGTTGGTTTCCCACAATTCCGTTGGAGTGGGCGGGGTTACATAATTATGTATGCAATTTTTACATTAATCAGTGTATGGATTTGTACCTATTTTTCATGGGCCTTTGTCCGAATTTTTGATGTTTCCAGGTTGAGAGGTATGATATATACACACACACACACACACATATATATATATATATATATATATATATATATATATATATATATGAGACAGACAGATGTATTTGTCTATAAAATGTATAAACAACCTTTTTTCATGAATCCAAGCACAAAACAAATAACAATCATACAAAAGAACATCAAACACTAAACCTTAAAATTTAATTTTCTTAAGTAATTTTTAAAAGCAAATTGACATTCAAATATGTTGTACACACTGACATATATATCTGCATATATATATATATATATATATATATATATATATATATATATATATATATATATGTCTGCACTTCTGCATATGTATCTGTAGTTATTTCTCTTACTCTTTACATATGTGTGTGTGTTTGTGCGGATATACGTATGTGTATATGCACACACACATTCATACATCACACCTGTTACTAATCTAATTTATCCTAGACTTACTTCACAGCATTATTCCCAGTTAACAGTATATGTTCCATTTCTTGTTAAATAACTGATCTAATCATGTACAGGAATTTCTTATATGTAACCATATGGGTGGTAATCTCTGAAACTGTATTCTGTAAAATAAGAAGATGCTCCTGTTTTTGACCATTTTCTATGATTTTACAGGTTGTGATTTTTAATGACTGGATGATGGGGTATATCTAGGCTACAAACTTTTACATATATATATATATATATATATATATATATATATATATATATACTTACATATGTATATATGTCTACAGAGAATAATATGATGTAATTTATAATATGTTAAAGAAAGATTTACTTGGCTATGTACAGCTCCAAATTAGTCTCTTAAAATTTGTTTTTGCTATATGTATAGTTGAAGCAATTTCCACTGAGAAAATGTTTTATTTTGATGGACTGTAATGATTGTCATATGTTGTTTTTGTTTCATAGTTTTTGTTTTTCTGGCAGAGCATTTCAGAAGAGTATATTTGTACCTGGGGGATTGAGAATGGATGTTCAGCTTGTGATTCCCCCTGGGTTCACTGAAGGAAGAGGTAGTCCCCCTCTGCATTGTTCCATTGTAGCACTCTCTAACCTCACATGTCTCCCCTGGCATTTGAAGTGAATTGCATGCTACCTCATTTAAAACTGTGGTTATCTAGCAACCACATGCTAAGTTACATGGAATGAATTACAGCTATTGTGCTAATTCATGCCACAAAAATTTTAATGTAGATCTCAGAGTGGAAGGCCCCTCAAATTGTAATGTCCTGTTACAGAGATAAAAGTGGTACTATAAATCTCATCATTTAGAAGAAACTAACGCAGCTACATTGGTTTTTCTAGTCTTGTGTTTATTCTATCTGTTTTCAGTGCATTACTGCATATGCCATGCTGACCAGATCTGATGGCCAGAACTCTTCCTTAAAGCCATATTTGGAGACACCGGAGAAGGGACTTTCTTCAGAAGTGCATGTTGATGGGTCATCCAGTGCTGTTACTCTTTGCGACGGATTTGTCTTTTTTTGCCTCATACATCTGGGGAGGTTAAATTCATGCTTAGCAAGTATCCATAGCATTATATGTGCTGGTGATCTTTAATCTTCTGTCATTAAAAATTGGCAAACTCAACTCACCATGGAAGAAAAGGAGTACCAAGCATTTGTTCGTGTTGGCTAAATATATGGTGATCCCATTCTTATATAAGCTTGGGATCCTGGTTTTAGAGAAGGAATTACAGTGTTTCAGTTATTATGTTGGCCTCCCTTCAAGTCACTTTCAAACAAGGACAGCTGTGCAGAAACAGCTTCAAAGTTATTGCATGTTGTTTCACACAGAGCATTAGTGGTCTCTGCTGCTTTTGAAACATTAGTAAAACTAAGCAAACAGATTTATATTAATTTAACATTAGACCTGACTGAGCGTCTCAGCTACATATTGGTTCCTACATGATATATGTGAGTATGAGTGGGACACATTTGTTATAAAGGCCTGACAATATCTATAGAGTTATTATCCAGGCGCATTTGTTATAGACGCCTGAAGATACCTATAGAGTTATTATGTATTACTTCTGAATTAGCTGCCTATCAAAGACTACAGAATTCCAAATCAATTGTTGGTTATATTCATCAGCAATAAAATTTGCGCTTGCATAAATAAAAAAATGATCAGAGAATAGAAATATACAATGCAGAGGATGCTGATTGTGGTATTCTAGATCAGCAGACTTCATTTATACTAAATATTGCATACTTAGATTTCCACACTGAGCCCAGTTCTCCCTCCCGCACACCCATATTCTGGAGGAAATAACATTCGCTCTCTGACAATCCTCTTCCAGTTGACCCTGAGAGAAACCTGCCTGTCAGTGTGAGAAGAGTACCTACACCACAGTAGCAAATAACACACGGATCTGAGTCAGAGACAATATGCATCCCATCTTCCAGGATCTGATCTTCATACAGACATTCTGAAAACGACAAAACAAAAACAATCAGGAACACAGATATTCTGAAAATGACAAAAACAGACCTAGAAAATAAATAAATAATAAATAAATACATTTCGTAGCTAGTTTATACATATTTATTCAGCAGTTTTCTTTTTATACTATGTATGGTTGCTCATGCACTTTCAGTTAACCTCAGATGTATTCATATCAAAAAAGGCAGTGACAAAGCATGGCTACAAATGTATACCCTACCAGAAAAGCAGTTCAACTACTGAATTAGACAGCTGTTACACTAGGCTGAAATTGTATCTGTCTCTTGGTCATCTCAAAATTCCTTCAGCATACATGTTACTGAGTTTCTTTGTGTATACTAAGAAAACTTGTGGGAAAGGCTATTAATAAGATGTTACAACAGAGAAAAAGAAAGAATTACACGTTTAGGTGCCTCAGGAGTCACCTCATATATTTTCTGTATTTATGCAAAGAAGTTAAAAAACACATGACCAAATGCAAACACAAATATGAACACAGATATAGACTCAGACAACCACCCACATACTCACATACATGCACAAACAACCTCAACATAGGGTCAAGGCTTTTGCTGAGATTTTTAGAATTGTACCCCATCTTCCAGAATTTAGACTCCCCTTTCCACAGCTGTAGTCCTTCACACTAAGTAGTGCATGCTTCTCACAGGCTTCTCACAGACTTCTTACAGGCATACTTTTTAATACTGAAAAAAAAAACAGCTAGCCACTCTTTTTTTAAGTCATTAACAAAACATGTAACCATAAAGCATGTTAGTAATTTATTAATCAAGCTATACATACAGTATCTAGATAACTGAACCATTACCAAAATTATAACATTATATTGATTATATTCAGTGCAATAAGTCTTCCAAAATAAAAATCACAGAAATGCAAGATAAAATAATTTAGAATTTAATCTGATTTAAAGACTAAATATTCATGTCTGATTAGATCATACATAATAGATTGGCTAAACAAAAATAATCCTGTTAATATAAATGCAAAAACCAGTAAGTGTTCATTGAATAAAAAGTTAAACAATACAACTTAGAAATGTTAAGTTCAAATAAGGTGTTAAACATATCTCTCTACTTCATAACATTAAAAGTCTAGTGCTGGCCTTTAAAAATCATAGCAGAAGGTCAGAAAGAGGAACCCTTTCATATTTGTCACAACAGAAGGTCTTTATATAATAGACCCTGTATTGTTAGTGGCCGTAAATGTTTGTATTGGGTTAGTTTATGTGTGCAGTAAAGTATTTACCCATAAACAGGTCTCACATTACCCAGAGCATCATAAATCTAGGGGGAGCAAGGCTAAATATGTGGGCCAGAATCATAGCATTATTCCTAAATCATAGCATTTGAGAGGTATGATGTTACATGTCTTATTTACTCCTTATGAAAAATGAAGACACTACAATATATTGTTCTGGAAAAGGCCTGGAGAACCAGTAATATACATCCTTTTAACAACAATGCCATAATAAAGTAATGCTCTCCACACCTCCCGTCTTCAGAGATGCAAGTCCGTGAAAGAAGTTTTGTCAAAAGTGAAGACCCACATGGTCATTGTAAACACAGGTTAATATTTCAAACAGTGTCAAAAGACAGCTACATGCATTCTGTAGCTTGTCTATCATCACCAGTCATCAATTAACATAGGAACCCTCTCAGAATATCAAATCAAATATCCTAACAGCTGAAAATCAACAATACAGACATAGCAATGGCAAAACCTGCCAGCCAGCCTCAGGTCTACAGAGCAGAATCTGAATTCACAGACTGCCTCACTAAGTTGCTTATACGAAGCAGGGAAGTTGGTGGCAACAATGTAACAAATAAGATACAGCAAACTGTGTGGCAGAGCATTCTAGTACCAAATGAAATATGGCGCAGCAATCCATGATCCAAAGCTGAACCTGAAAAGATGTATACTGAATTTTGTAAGACATAAGCAAACTATACTAACTCTGATATACAAATATGGGAAATATGTCAGTAGTTTTCCTTTCAATTTTTACACTTCACACTATACAAAATCAATAATTCTTATAATGTATATTGTGGCATACATGGCATATGCCTGGCAACACCATGGGGGAGCACAGCATTGCAGCACCATATCACAAGCTGTTATACCACACACTGCGTTGGAGGAATAATAAAGGATGCATCTGTGTGTGTGAAATACAAGGCCAAATGTAATAGTTACATTAGAAGGAACATCTTTGGCTTGGCCTACCATGTCATGCAAATTTATATTTCTGCTGCAAATCATTTTCACCACCTGTGGAAGGTTTACAAAGCTGCTTATAATTTAAAAAAGTATAATGAATAAATAAAATGGTGGCCGCGGTGGTGCAGCAGTTAGCGTTGCCACCTCACCAGTTCAATCCTTGGCTGGGGTGCCTTCTGTGCGGAGTCTGCATGTCCTCCCTGTGGTCACGTGGGTTTCCTCCGGGTGCTCCGGTTTCCTCCCACATCTCAAAGACATGCTAGGTGGATTGGACACTCTAAATTGGCCCTAGGTGTGAGTGTGTGCATGTGTGTGCCTTCTGTGGAAGGTTGGGCGCTGGGCTGGCAACTCGACACCGTAAAACTCCACTGCCAATCATGAGCAGACAGGTGATCCACTGTGGTGACCCCTAACCAGGAAAAGCTGAAAGGAGAAGAAGAAGAATGAATAAATAAAATGCTAAAATAAAAAAATAAATAAAATACTAATATGCTTTCCACATGAAATAGTTTGTTTCTTCTGACACCTTGCCAGCAACTTTCAAAAACAGAACAGGACACCATCGTTTAATGCACTTATAAAAGGAAATGATGTCATACATTAATCAACACACAATAAATTAATCTATCTAAAAATACCTTCCACTTACATAAAAATTGTAAACCAAATGGTATTAAAACGTTAAACATAAGTATAAAGATGCTTACTTTATACTGTAAGAAAATGTTCACTGTTCCACCATGTCTCGCATTCCAAAAAACTTTTTCGCTAATTAAGATTTTAAGCCCACAATCACCTGTTTATCTATAAAGTACATAGCCAAAGAAATGTTTAAATTACCAGTATGTAATTTTCTAAGGTGTTCTTTTATTCTAGCTTCTCTTGGTTTTTCCCACATAAAGTAAGTCTTAAGGGCATCTGATGACATAAACCACAGTACATGTTGAACAATTAAAATAACCTTTAACTTTCAAGCTAACATTGCTGATTGTTGTAAATTCATTACAAACATAACAGCATATTGTACATTTACAGCAGCTAACATTTCCTCTGTAGTTTAAATTATCTAACACATAAAAAATAACTGTGACATAACATATTCCCCACACTTTTTCCCTTAGAAGACCTTTCATAGAGGTTACAACAAAAGGGTGCTTGATGAAACACAGGAATTAGCTGATACACAGGATAGAACAGAGGTCCTATGACATCAGAATAATAAGGGGAAGCAAGATTCTGTTATTATTAGATTTACTATTACGTGTGGAATGAACAGTTTCCATATTAAGCAAAGTATTAACAAATGCTGGCCAATGCTTCTAAGCAATCCAGTTTTGAGCAAATATCTATCTGATTACTATAAATTTAGGTAAAGAAGAAGCAGGAATATTGGGCAGTGTTTATTTAGTTATAAACTTGTTGAAAAAATGGATAGATCTGTGATGCAATGAACTGGATTCAGTCCCTGTGGGCATTATTCTCTAGGTAAACATATTTTCATGTGTCAATCTTTTTCTACATGCAATTTGAAAAGGACATTTGATAGAAAACAAGTAACACATGAAAATAAATTTATTGTTTATCTTGTACAATGCATGTGACACTTTTTATGTCGGGCAAATCAATACAAAGTTAGAATGTGTGAGCACTCATTTATGTAATATCAATTGTTTCAGGAGTACATTCTATAAGCATATAAAGGTTCAGCTCACAGATAAATTGGTATTCATAGAAACTGATCAAATAAAAACCTAGGCTGTGAGTGGGGATGCTGTAAAAACGTTTTTATATACTAAAGACAGGTTTGGATACTTAACACTGGAATATTGCAGCCACCCGGTCTGAATGAACATATATAAACTATATCAATAATGGAAAGATGAGCGGTCGAATTAGACTAAATAGGCCTGACCTTGGAAGCTAAACAGCATAGGGCTTGGTTAGTATTTGGATTGGAGACCGCATGGAATTACCTGTTTTCATGCCATACTACTAGTGTTGTTTTTTAAAACTGTTGGCTTGCATGGTGTTTATCTATCACATGATTTATGGTGTATATAAAAGGAAGTGTTTATTTCATTTATTTAGATACTGATGAAGCCTGTATTAGGAAACTAGTTTATCTTGTTTCTCCAAAAGGACAAGGGAATGAAAGTTTGCTTTTATCACACCAGGGTGCTGGTTTATTGTGTGTGTGTGTGTGTGTGTGTGTGTGTGTGTGTGTGTGTGTGTGTGTGTGTGTGTGTGTGTGTGTGTGTGTATATATATATATATATATATATATATATATATATATATATGGGTCTACTTCTGTTTATCGAAAAAACATTTTTTTTCGAAAAACAGAAAGCCGGACCCACTTTAGGGAAAGTGCACTTAAGCGGAAGTGCACTTTTGCAAACACCAGTTTACCGAAGCATGGTGCAGTGGGGATAAGGAAATATACCTTTTTCCCCACTGTAGTGCAATCTCAGAGTTAGTGTATATGTATATATATATATATATATATATATATATATATATATATATATATATATATATATATATATATATGGATCTACATTTTTAAATCGAAAGTATGGTTCATCGAACCGTACTTCCTTGAACTCACTTCCGCGAAAGTGCATTCCATTAAAAATGCACTTTCTTAAAATGAAAAAACAAAAACTAACTAAAGAAGTAAAATAACACACTAAACAGTGTTATGCAGGGGGGCAAGCCCCCCTACATCCCCGTACTTTAATATTCTCACTCCGAGATTGTACTACAGTGTGGAAAAGGGAATATTACCTTACCCCCACTATACTATGATCTCAACAAAACTTTCCTTAATTGTACATCAACAGTATATGTTGATGTACAACTAAGGCAACATGCAAACCGCATGTTTTCCTTTTTATTTGGTTAGTTTTCCGAAAGTGCATGTTCGACAAAATGCACTTTCGCTAAAGTAATTTCGACAAAATATGATTCAATGAACCGTACTGTCAATAAAATAAATAGGACCCATATATATATATATATATATATATATATATATATATATATATATATATATATAAATATATATATATATATACACATACATACAAGTAGTGTGTGTGCAGGGGCTTGCCCCCCTGCAAAAATGTGTTTTTAGTGTTCTTTTTTTTCCCAATTCTGTGAACCGGTATTCGAGAAAGTGCACTTTCATTTAAGTGTACTTTTGCTAAAGTGGGTTTTTCGAAGAACAGAAGTAGACCCATATATATATATATATATATATATATATATATATATATATATATATATATATATATATATATAGATATATATATATATACACATAGATACACGCACACACATACAACATACATTTTATATATATATATATATACACATACATACACGCACACACATACAACATACATTTGATATATATATATATATATATATATATATATATATATATATATATATATATATATATATATATATATATATATATATATATATATATATATATATATATATATATAGGATCACTACTAAATACCGAATGCCCAAAATCCAAAACCCCACAATACCGAATATTTAAAACTGTGAAATTCAAAATCGCGAAAGTTACACAACCAAACAGCACACACACACACACACACACACACACACACACACACACACACACACACACACACACACACCTTCCCCCCACAACCAAACAATGCATCCTACACTAAACATAAATAGGGGGGCAAGCACCCCTGCACACCCCATGTGGGGGCCTGCATCCCCCACACCCCCCTACTTTATTATTCTACCTCCGAGATCGCACAGACACACAAGGCAAACTCACACCCACACATTACAGTCCCTCACACACACACACACACACACACACACACACACACACACACACACACACACACACACACACACACACACACACACACACACACCTGCTTACCTGAACCGCAACACCAGAAGCTCCAACGCAAAATCCCTTAACATCAGGATTTTGCATTTCACGCTTCTGGTCTTTCAGTAATGCAGGGTTTTGGTCATCTGGTCTCGTTGTTTTCAGCGTCGGGATGTTGGGTGTTCGGTATTTTGTAGTGATCCCATATATATATATATATATATATATATATATAGACACACACACACACACACACACACACACACACACTATATGAGTGATTGCTGCACACATTTTATCACATGCTCAATTGCTGGTGTTTTTTGTTAGTGATTCAGTTTGTCAAATTGATGTTCATTATATTGACTAATATATAATTCAAGGAGTTTTGCAATTTATGCAAGATTGTGTAACCCTGAAATATGTTAATTTAATTTCTGGGGTGTGTAAAACTACCTATGTTAAAAGCTGTTTTTAGTTTAACTTTTGGTTATCACAAACATAACCTATTAGTTTACGTTTGCAATTATTTTTTTCTTTGATTTTAGCAGCCATTAGTAATAATTGCTGATGAGTTTGCTCAATCTTTCTGTTTTGATGACACTCACTGGACATTATCCATTATAAACTCATATAATGAATATATATCAAATACATCCATCATTGACATGCTAAATATTGAGGTTCTTATGTTGAAATTGCATACATTGACAAGCAGCTACACATTTGCTGAGAAACAGCCTCAGCTAATGCAAAAAAGAAACCAACAAACAAAGAAACAAGTAAAACATTATTTGCAGGGATTAACCCCCCCAGCATCCCCCCATGCTGGGGACTGCTCTACTTCCTGCTTATTATATATCCTAACTCTAAGACTGCACAAAAACTGGGTAAGGGCAAATTCCTCAACCCAGGCATTGTTCGATGTTGGACATATGTTGACCAGCTGTTTAGTCAATCATAAATGGTTGCCTAAACAGCTGTTGAACAAACACACACACACACACAGTCAATGGGATGGAACCATATATGTATGTATGTATATAGTCTTTCTCTCTCTCCATCTGATTATGTGTATATATATATATATATATATATATATATATATATATATTTATTTTATTTTGTTAACCAGGTAAATGTCTAATTGGGCCAAAAAATGCCCATTTTCAGCAGAGACACGGGGAGAAAAAAAAATCACCAAACAAAAAATGCATATGTAGAAGACATTAGGAAATTATTGCAACAGAGCAAAATACAATAGTTATTAGGCAGATTAAATGCAAAAGAGATTCAAATAATACATAAATTAACATTATATATAAATATATGTATATATATTTATATATCTTGAGATAAGAAACAGAATGTAATAATTACAAGTACAAGAAATGAGAATAAAAATAAGGGTATTGTACAAGGAAAGTGCAAAGAAGAGCAATTACTGAGAACAGGAGATATAAGGTGAAAGAATATGTCTTATGAAGCATAGGGTAATTAACAGTAAATATTAAGAATTAACCTGGGACAACACAAGAGCATAGCCAGTATTTAGTAAAGTGTTTCTTTATTAGTAGTTTAAAATTACACACACACACACACACACACACACACACACACACACACACACACACACACACACACACACACACACACACACACACACAGACACACACACACACACACACACAGTTATACTAGTTTTCATCAATACTATTCTTTTTTGTTGATGTCCCAAAAAGGACACCACAATATGTTGAACATGTGAATGTCTATGAGCTACTATGCATGCACTGAGAAACAATCACAGTACTTATAAAACTTAAATCAATCAATCAATCAATCAATCAATAAATAATCGCCCTTTTTCCCTCTTTAGTAATGGGTGCTAACCCAAACCTTAATGCTGCCCCTTTAATCAACCCTAACCATACACCTTACTTTCATAAAAACCTCCCTGTAACACTGCCAATATTCAGAATAATTTCAGGCTAGTGTTATGGGGGGCTTTAATCTTAATATCATGAGAGGAAGAAGTTTTCCTTTCTCAATATTATTTCATTCAGTATTTTTTGTATTGTACATATTTGAACCTTTTTTTGTCGGTGTTTTCAGTTTGACTTTAAATTAGTTTGATCATACACAATAGAACCATATATATGTATATATCTATTTATGTATGTATCTATCTATCGATATATCTTTCTATATTTAGATATGTGTGTTTGTGTTTTTGTGTGTGTGTGTGTGTGTGCGTGTGTGTGTGCGTGTGCATGTGCATGTGTATGCAGCATGTATGGATACACACACACACACACACACACACACACACACACACACACAGATATCTATATATATATATATATATATATATATATATATATATATATATATATATATATATATATATATATATATAGACAGTTAGTTATATATACACATTCAGAAGTATTACTCCGTGAGTATTACACATCAGCTCGAGTATTCCATTCTTTGCTCTATGTGGTAGCTTCATATGTTGCATGCCGCTGATACATATACCATACATACATACATACAAATGTTTCAAGCATGGGCATTAAAGCCCTTCTAGCTTGCCAATATGTCAAAACACTTTTTCCCATATTAAATGTCCAGGCTATTCTTAAAAATATCTAAACTAGTACTTGCTTTAATGTACTTTGGTAGTCTGTTGCAAGCATCAGCTACTCTGTCAGAGAACCAATTAGTACACTTCTCATTCCTATAGAATCTTCTACATAGTTTATCTGATGATTCTCTAGTACTTTTTGATAACCCCAAAAATTCCTAGAGGTAGTTGTTCCTAAATCCCCTATATACTTGAATAAGATCTCCTCTTAAATATCTGTAAGAGACACTTTACAAGTTCAGATATTTTAGTCTTTCATAATAACTTAGATTTTCACATCCATGGATGCTCTTGGTGTATTGCCACTGTACTCTTTCCAGTTTATTCATGCTTGTTTTCCTATAGGGTTTCCATATTGTTATTCCTTACTCAAGTTTGGGTCTAATGTAACTTACAAACAATGACTTCATTATGTTTGATTTCCTAGACTTTATAAATCTTTTTATACAACCTATAGTTCTATAAATATCATTAGCCAATTGGTTGATATGATTAGAAAAACTCATAGCTGAATCTACCCATATACCCAGGTCCTTGAATGAGTCTACAGTTTCAATCAATGTGTGCTGTATTAAATATTCACCTTTCAGTTTATGTCCCCCAAATCTCATATGCTTAGTTTTTGATGTGTTTATCAACATATTATTCTCCTGTGCTCAAATGGTCAATTTAGTCAAATTATTTTGCAGACATGCCTTATCTGTAACACTTGTAATCAGTTTACCCAATTTCAGGTCGTCAGCATATAGACTGTAGAACACCTCAGATGAAAAAGTAAGGTCTGAAAGATACAATCTAAACAAGTAAGGGCCTAGTACAGAGCCCTGTGGGACACCTTGACTGTAACCAAGGATTTCACCTGTCCAGTTGGTGTGTGATACTTGCCATGTCCTATTTGTAAGCCATGCAGCTATCCATCTTATCAACAGTACATCAATACCTAGTTGTACTAATTTATTGATCAGTGTTTTGTACATGACCCTGTCAAATGCTGAAGTTAAATCTATATAAATCACATCACAGCACAATTTTTCATTCATAGCTGTTATTATATTGTTATAGAACATCATGTTACAGGTGGTAATAGATCTATTTTCAACATATGCATGCTGATATATGGTTTCAAGTCCCAACCTATCCAGTTCTGACAATAACTTATCCAGTATTATCTTCTCCATTATTTTTCCACAACATGAAAGTAGACTTAAGGGTCTATATGATTCTGGGTTTGTCCTACTCCCCTTTCCCTTAAAGACAGGTTTAATAAGTGCATGTCTTCAATCATGAGGAATCACCCCATATTTATATGACCTAGCGAATAATAGATGTAATGGCAGTATAAGTTCTTGCTTAAATGTTCTCAAATCATTGTTACTTATTCCGTCTCCTCTCTGCACTTTGTTTGGATCCAGTTTGCATAGTTCTTTTTCAATATAATCTAAACTGATTCCAGTATCTGGGGTTACCTGGATGTCACTAGGACAACTTATCACTGCTTTTGTGGAGCCAAACTGTTTTGCATAAGACTTTGTAAATATATCTATAATCTGTTGTATCTGAGAATAAATTTTAGAATCTGCACACATTTTATCAATTTGTGTACCTTTACTCCTTCCACATCTTATGTATCTATAAAAAGGTTTCCTATTATGCTCAATATCTTTATATAAATTTTCTTCAAATTTTTCTTGATCTTGTCTAACACTATGCTTAATCTGTCCAGCTCGTTTATTTCAGTTTTCAAAGTTGTAGGTCACCCTCTCTTCCATTTCTTATATTTTTTGTCTCTCACCTTAATCAGGTATCTTGTTCTTATGGAAATATACCCCCCTGATGTTACGTGCCTAGATCCTGATGTTAAACATTTTTTTGACTTTTTTGCATTCAGTTTCTCTTTCAAAACTTTCCACATTCCATCTGCAGTTTTTCCACTGAACACCTTACTCCAGTTAGTTTTATATAGCAACTTTTTTGCTTCCCTATAATCTGTAATTAACGTTCTGTGCATTGGCTTAGATTTCAGTTTGGCAGAATTATCTAGCAACAAATTAACCTTTATGACCCCATGATCACTGCACATCAATGGTGGTAAAACTTGACTTGAAGTTACAGTAATTTCTTTAGGAACACAAACAATATCTAGTATATTCCGTCCCCTGGTAGGTTTTTTTTTACAATCTGAAGCATTTGTTGTTCCTGAATATACTCTGTGAATAATTTCTTTACTAACGTTGTTGAATCAATATTATTCCAGTGTGTTTCTGGTAAATTTAAGTCCCCAGCTAATATTATTCTTCCCTCCTGTGTTTCATGTAAGAAATGTATGAATTCCTCTAGGTCATCTGCACTTGACTTTGGTGGTCTGTACACTCCAACAATTGTTATATGTTCCAGGGTTGTCTTTATTGTCACAGTTACACAGTCTATAGTATTAGTGTTATAATTGAAAATGTAATAATCACAAGACTCTTAGCTATCTTTAATCCCTATCATAACACCTCCACCTGATTTTTGTTAGAATGTCTGTTACAGTAAAAACATTTATACCCTGACAGAACTGGTTTCCAGTCATTGTTCTTTAACCATGTTTCACAAACTATAACAACATCAATCTTGTGGGAACATAGCAAATTTTCTAATAAAAAACTTTATTATTAATGCTCCTAGCATTAACAACCATCAGAGATGCATCAGATGTTGCTATCTGTGAACTGTTACATTTTTGATCTGGCAAAAATCCTGGCTAGTGCATGTCAAATATTACAAAATATCTGCTGCAAAAATTCTCTTCCCTGATCTAGACAAATGCACACCATCCTGTCTGAACATGTGTGCCCAAAAGAAGGCTTGGATGCTCTACACATTTCCATTTTTTAAAACAGAACATTTTTTCCATGTAGGTGTTTATCCAAAAAATCTTTTCATTTTCAGTGACCTGACTATCCTTTCTATAGGTGATTCTTGAAAAATATGTCCTGACACCAGTACAAGCTATACTATCTAGGAGGGCTGTCAGTTCCCGACTAACAGTCAGAGAATCTTTGTTGGTGACATCATTTGTACAATTATGAATAAAAACAGATCCATACTTCCTTACATTAAGGCATTCCAAGGCTTGTTTCACATCTTCTAGTTTTACTCCTGACAAGCATAACACTGCTCGATGTTCATTATCATCTCTGCAAATAAAAGTATCAGTTCCTCTAATAACTGAACCTCCAATTACAAGAATATCTTTTCTGACCATCTCTGAAGAATCTTCAGCTTCTAATACAGTCATTTCACCTCTATCAGTTGTTACAAAGGACAGATCTTCATCACTATTAGTCTTATTAATTCCACTGTCTTCATTGCGTATTAAATTCTCATCCAGCTGGCACTGTAAACTCACAGCTTGAGTCATGTAGTCAACATCTGTCTTTCTCTTCTTTTTCTTACAGTAATGTTCTTCAGTCCTTCCATGTTCAGTTTTGATTTCTTCCTTTTCACCTGGCCCTTGCCTCTTTTTTTGACCTTTTCCATTGGAAAGGTGATGCCTTTTTCTGTAGACTGATGGTTTTCTAATAGACAGATATCTTCATTTCCTGTCGCCAGTGTGTTACATAACAAAGCAGAACCCTTTTTACTACGTATTCTCTTTCCTTTACAGTCATTGGTCAGTTTCTTTTTCTTCTTTGTTATTTGTTGAGAACTTCTTATTTTCTTTCTTTTTTTTTGTTTCCTTCTAAACAAACTGGATCCTCCGATTGCTGAGTACTTGCATCCACAATTCCATAGTTCTCAGGGGCCTCATCATCTTTCATAGGAGTTGAATGTTCTTTGCAGAAAATAGATGCATAATTTCCTGAATCTGTTCTATTTGTTCTATGCCTAACATTGTTTAGTTCATCAGTCCAGTCATTAATATATGATACAACAGTTCTCCAAGCCATGCCTACTGCACATGTGCAATCATTATCATTAAGTTGAGATTTGCTTCTAACAATGGTAAGCAAATCATCCAACTTTTGACACGAGGAACAAAGATCATCAGTGTTATCAGCTGTTACCTTTAAATATGCATAGCATTTATTACACTGTACAAGACACTTGTGCATTAGCAAATCGTTAATTGTATAATCATTTAATGAATCCATACTCAGCTTTAATTGACTAAAATATTGCAAAGGAAATAAAATTACACAAAGTCACATTCTATGTCTCCTGAAGAGATTCTGTTGAGGTGAATTACTGGAAATGGCAAAATGTAATTCCAATAGACAATAAGGTACTTTAGTTATTCCCGGAAATTGTAATTTGGATTTGTACATTATTTATATTTCACCTCTTGTTAAATCATTTGTATCTACTTGGTAATGGTGTTTCTGTCTCTTCCTTGTTTTCTAAGTTCCAAATTTTTTTTTAAATGAACTTTTCATATCAGGATATCATTCAGTGAAGACATGTTTTCATAAGATGAATGTTTCCTTTGCTGTTATAAATAGCAGCTGCCATGTCTGATTAAGTTTAAAGTCAGAGTCATATTAAGGACTAGGCATGCACATTTTAGAAATAAAATGGTAGCTGCATCTTAATTATGCACACAATTAAGCAAATAAAACAATTTGCATATTACCTTTACACGTAGGGCAACACTCTCCAGGTGGCACTAATGGATGGGAGCAAGTAAAAGGACAAATCACAGGTTCACAGCTCACTTCTCCAAACTCAGGTTTGAAAAGGAACATACATGTAAGGCAAAAATAACAAGCAATGTATTAATATCCTAATAACATGTGATATAGATTCTGTTATGCTGTTTATTTAAAGTAATTTCTACACATGTGTTGTGTTGCTGGTTCTTTCTCAACCATCTTTGCCTACAGTAAAGTTTTCTTTTCCCAGATATAAGCTTCCTGATTGGTCACAGCATTAGGATAATCCCCATTTTCCCACTCAGGTCAGTAAACTAGATCTTTGAGGCTGCAGCCTTACTGGCTATCTCAGTGTCTGATATGTGATGCTCAGTGCATGCCATATGGCACAGTTCCAGGTCCTTTCAGTAGTCCACATGACCACTCTTTCTGCTGTCTTTTTGAAATCCCTATCCACTTTTCATTTTCTTGATGGTCTCTCATGCATGCAGTCTCATGATCCCACTTCAACATGAATCAGTCAGCCTACAGAGTTAATAGCTTCTACATGCATTTACTGATATCCAAACTTGATGTAGTAAAAACAAAATGAAAACTCCAGAAAAGCTAGAACTTCCACCGAGTGACCTCCAAAACCTCTTGAATCAGAGGCACATGGGATATATGCAAATGATCCTTATGAACATCAGCTGTTTCAGGTATTTGGCGATTCTGAATGTCCATGGCTTGTTTCCTCATTTTAATGGACAACTTCAGGCTAATATAGCCAAATCCCACTAGCTGCAGATATGCATATTTAAGCCTTGTTATGACCTCATCAGCACAGCACAAGCACAGTGTTTGACTAAACATTAGAAACACAGAGCTGTTATACCCAGCTGATGTCCATTATCATTAGGGTCACTGCAAAACAAGGCTGAAATATGCATATCCACAGCTAGTGAGGTTTGGCTATATTGGCCTGAAATTGTCCATTAAAATGATGAAACAAGTCATGGACGTTCAGAATCACCAAATACCTGAAACACCTGATGTTCATAAGGATCATTTGCATATATCCCATGTGCCTCTGATTCAAGAGGTTTGGGAGGCCACTCAGTGGAAGTTCTAGCTTTGCTGGAGTTTTCATTTTATTTTTACTGATTGTTTTTTCAGCAACCTTCTCACTCATTGTTAAACTTGATGTAGTACCAATCAACAGTTAACTCACTCTAATGACACAAGAGGAAAACCTGCATTTTGGTGCTCAGATGTCCTCACATAGACTCATTGATAGGTAGCCTGTCCCCAAAGCCGGGTTGCTCATGTTACAGATATATAGATAGATATTTATTTCTGCTAGTGGGGTATGTAGTCTGTACTCTCTAAGTTTTTTGGCCTCCATATAAGTATACAGCCCAACCTCCTGCATGAGAATAATGGTTGCATTTTGAACTTTCTGAGAAAAATCAAGCTATAAACCCACAGTACAAACAAATGTTCATACTAGAACTTTGAATTCTACTAAAAAAGATACAGACAAAAAATTTCAAGCACATACTCAACTTTACAATGGCAGCATTAACTAGATTTTAAGTTTTAAAGTGGATTTTATGAGACACCTTAACCAATATTTGCAATTTTTTTGTCATTTTTAAACACCTTTTAGTCTCTCAGGAACTGTTCAAGGTAGCCATATATTGCCTGCATCCCTTTTGTTCCAGCAGTTGTAAGCTCTTTTATGAGGGCTGTCAGTTCTGCCCATGTTGGTTGTTTAGATAATTTTGGAACTATGAACATTATTGCATTTGCATAACTGAGCACATGAACAACAATCTGGGCAGTTAAGAGGTGTGTGAAGTTGTCATCATATCTTACACAGCAAAGACATAAACTGCTAGGGAAAATATGGTGGATGTAGACAAATGAAATGGATAACTATCCAAGCTAATGAAGCACTTAGAAGTGATTTACACAGCAGTGGACATTTTAAGTTTTAATTGTTGCTTGAAATCCTGCTGCTCCGCAAAGAGAAAGAAATCAGCATTAAAGAGAACTCTTTTTCTTGAATTTTATTAGTTACTTCAAGATCAGCAAACTAAGATTCTTACTGTTACTCTGTTTACTTCCAAATGAAAAGTTTAATTTTATACAACCACAGCTTGTTATCTATTTTGTTTCTAAGCTAGGCTTATAAAGACCTGGTGGCAACAAACCCATGAACATTGTGCACTTAGAAGCATACAGAAGGAAACTGTACACTTGGCCAGTGAGGATTTCATCATCGTTATTGTCATCAACCCCTTTTCCTATTTTCTATATGAGGTCAGGATGTTGTGTCAACTGTCGCAATCTATCTAGATTCAGTGTCACTCTCCTACCTTTTTCAACAGTTATGCCTGACTGTCACAGGTCTTCTGTCTCATAATCCACCCATCTGTTTGATAGATGTCCTTGTTTCCTCTTGCCTTCTTCCTGTGTCTCCCAAGTCTTCTTAACCAAATTGTCTTGAGTTTTCCTGCATGCACCCAAATCATCATAATCTGCTCTCTCTCTGACCTTTTCTGCACTTGGAGGTACTATAGCTTCTGTCCTAATGTCATTATTTCTTCTTTGGTTCTATGATGTGCATCTTACTACCCATCTCAGGCACTTCATCTCTAGCGTTCTCAATTGCTCTGTTGCTCTGCCTTCACTACCCCTGTACCTCACAGAAGTACTAGTCATACCACTGTTTCATACACCTTACTTTTAAGTTTCTTTGTAATTCTTTTGTCACAAGCTACCCTTAACACTCTATACCATTTGGCTGCAGCCCCTCTGATTCTAGCTCTGACCTCCTCATTCAGAATTCCCTTCTCCTCAACCACCCCTCTCAAATACTTGAAGCTGATAAGCTGTGCCACTGTCTCCCTTATACTTTAATTTTCATCTTCTCCTGATTTCCCCATTTACTGCCACGAAAACTGTCCTGTCAGTACCTCCTATGTGTCTTCAGTTTTGCATTCTATCATTTGCTGAAGTTCCTTTTCAGAATCTGCTTGTAATGCTGCATCAGCTGCATACAGTAGCTTTGTTGCTGTGTCCCCCCCAGATCTATTTATTAATGTAGTCCATCACCAATATGAACAGTATTGTGCTCTCAGCTGAACCAGGATGCACTGCCCATCCCCAGTGGGAACCCCTCTGTTAGTTTGAACACTGTTCATGCTAGTGTCATTGGGTCCTTGTACAAAGCCTAAACTAATTCTACTTGTGCTTCCAGGACTTAGAACTGTTTTAGGATTACCCAAATCAGTTTTCTTGTGACCATGTCATATGCTTTCTTCAATTCTTGGAATATTCATTTGAACTATTTACTCATCTCTAGCTTCTTCTCCAATATGTGCCTCACAACAAACATCGGGTTGATTGTGCTTCATCTTGATCTGAATCTGAAGTGCTCATCTCCCGTCTTACTTTGTTCTACTATGCACATTCATTTATTAGTCATTTCTCACCTTCATGCTGCATTACAGGCATTTGATACCTGTATATTGCCCACAGTTGTGAACATCCCCTTTGGTATTGTACACTGACACTAGATGCTTATTCTACAGTCATTTGGAAATAGTACCCTCAGGAGCCTTTTCTTTCCTATCTCAGTCAATATGTTGGTCATATCTGCTGTGACCTCATCTAAAGCTGCTGATTTCCCTGACGTAATTTCCTTTGCACAGTTTGATCTTTGTCTAAGGTGAACTCTTCTTTTCCTCTTTTATCATAGGCTGTGTACGGGGCAGTACAGCTTATGTGGGGTTTTCTTCATTCAGGAGCCTCTAAAAGTACTCCTTCCATCTGCCTTTAATGTCCTGTGGGACTGGTGAGACAGTTTTTGCTGGCATCCCTGTTGAAGGTGTCTGATGGTTGTCTTCTTTATCTTTCTGTCTTTATCTTGCAACCAGATAACAGTTTCTTTGTGCTATCTGCTGAGTCACTTTGCAGAGGCTGACAGAGTGCCTCTGTTGATTTGTTCTTTACTAATGCAACTGCTCTCTTAGCCTCTTCGTTAAGACTACCAGTATTTTTTCTTAGTCTGGTCCATCTTTTTTATCCCCTACTTTTTTCTGCACTCTTTTCTTTTGATGACTTCCTGGACTTCTCCATTCCACCACCACCTTTCCTTATGTACCTTATTCCCATACCTGTCTTGGCTGCATATCTGTTGTGTAGTCCTTGCACATGCTGTTTTGAGGTGCTGCCATTCTTCTTCTTCAAATCCACTTATTTCCTCTTCTTCTTGAGGTGCTAGAGCCATGGGTAATCTTTTGAACTGCTGTGTTTCTCACCAGTCGGTGTCCAGATCTTCAGCTTGGTCTCTCTTGACCTTAGAGACTTCTCTGACATTGCATGCAACTCATTGTGGCAATCAGTGGTTTATGCTGTGGGCCGACTGTTAAACAAGAATTACTTTGCAGTCTCTGATTCTACCCCAGTTGCATGTTGGCCACTTTTGTATGTGACTTATGACTGCTTTTCTTGCTGAACCATGTGTTGGCCACCATCAAACCACTTCCCATACAGAAGGTATAGAATGTTCTCTTCCTCTTTATTCCCGTGGTCCCACATAAGAGGTCC
Source organism: Protopterus annectens (assembly GCF_019279795.1). Classification (NCBI taxonomy): domain Eukaryota; kingdom Metazoa; phylum Chordata; order Ceratodontiformes; family Protopteridae; genus Protopterus; species Protopterus annectens. The sequence continues at coordinate 634,833,918 of NC_056751.1, forward strand.
TCATATCCTGTTTTCTCTCTCCCAATATGTGCATTAAGGTCACCCATTATCAACACCAATTCATGTTAAAGTTAACGTTTATTTGTTGTTTTGCTTTATCTAGTAGGTCCTGCTATTGCTGTCTGAATGCACTCTTTTTGTCACTATCACAACTCTGCTGTAGTGCATAGACTGAGATTATAAATAGTGCCCTACTCTTACACTGGAGTCTGATTTCCATGAGTCTGTCATTAATTCTGTTGACATATCTCTCTGTCTTCTGTGATTTCCATGAGTCTACCACTAATTCTGTTAACATATCTCTCTGTCTTCTGAAGACCCTCCCTTACCACAATTCCCAAACCATTTCTAGTCTGTTCTCTTGAGTAGCAGATTCTGGATCCCAGGCCAAGTGAGTTTGCTGCACTGCCCTTCCATCTTGCCTTCTGGATACATAAGATTTGTGCCTGCTTTTTACCATGATGTTACCATGATGTTACCCATGTTACCCATTTACAAGCTGCATCCTGTCAGTTAATCTACCCTGAGTGTATCAATTCTTAGTTCATGTTTGGCAGGTTGATTGGTTTTATGCCCAACTTTCACTCATCTGAGGTATCTCAAATAACCCAAGATGGGCAACTGGACACTGGCTGGCCAATAAATTATTGATCCAGGGCTGCTGGGCTTTATAGTGAGCACACACTGGCCAATAGTAGCTGATACACCCCTCCCACTGTTGGCATGAGTCCTTGGTTTTGGTCAGAGTAGGCTGGGTCCTCAATCCACTTATCACAGGCAAATACCCATGTCCATTTTGACAATGTTAGTCAACTTGACTGAAATACCTAGAGCCAATTTGTACACTAACACGTGGCTAGCTAGCGGACCTATACACTGTGATGAGTGGCAGGAAGGAGTCTAGGGTCCCTACATTCCTTTCTGCATATGGCTATTGGCACCATGTAGTGTTATGTACAACCAGTTATACTCCATCACCTTACAATGCATTACCATGCCTACCTCTTTATACAGGGGTATCCTGTCATTCCATAGGTGCCTAATACTCAGAGTGTGCCCCACATGACAGCTGGATATGACAGTGCCATATTACTGTAATTGCTCCACTCTCACATACCCTATATTACAGCCATCCATCACAGATGATGGTGACAATGCTGTGGTACATTACCAGGTGGGTTTTCTTCCATCATTATTTTTGTATGTAGTACTACACAGTTCTTATGTAAAGTCCTGTATTCCACATATTTCTTGCCTGTAAGATGCCTTGCACAACCTTGCCAGCATGGTGAGCAGTGCTAGCTTCAGTACAATGACCTGCATGTGTCCCACTCTTGGTGCTTAAGGAAAGGGAGGGAAAGGTTAAGGCTAGAGAGCTCAAAATGGAATATAAGCATTTTTCATCCTCTTAATCTGTTAGCTAGGGTGGCCTGGGGTGATCTCTGGTGGCATCTGTGGTCACTTTTCTGAGGAAGGAGTAGGTTTCTCTTCTGACAGTGACCCAGAGGGATCTCCCATCTTCTCCAGGTCTTGGTTGTGGTTGCTGGTTTCATCTGGGATGTTGACAGCTAGATGCCTGCCTTAAAATTGAGTACCTCCTTGCACAGTTTGTTAAGTCAGGTGGGCAGGAGGCTCCAACCATCAGACCACCAGCGATGCAGTCTGCCCATGGAATTAGTTGCAGTGGTGGCTGATGACGAGATGTTACCATCTGGGTCAGCATGGCATCTGTCTATGGTCCATGCTCTGTCCCTATTCAGGTGTTTCCTTCTCTATTGTATCATTCTCCATACCTTATCATTGCCCAACTATCCCCATTACCAAGTGTCCACCCTTTGTCCCTCTGTGGCCATGCTCTGTCATACCCACCTTTTGTATGCACAGCACCCTACTTGTCACAGTCTGCAGCTTATGTTTGCTTATCTGCCTTAGTTACCTTCCCTTCTACTTCTGTCCCTTCCATAGCTGTTCCTCTCTACATATCCTACCAACCCTTCTTCTTTATACTTTGAAAATATGGTGCTTCTCCCTACAAAAAAGAAATGAAATCGCCCCCCACCTGTCACACCTTATTCTTATCCTTGTATGTTTTCCTATGCTGTTCTAACCTTTTCTGTTTTACTATCTCTCCCTTTCTTCCCTATTTTGATGATGAACTTGGTTGGCATTTCTCTGTGCTGACCTTCAGTAGGCTTTCTGGAGCATCAGTTATGTGGAGTTTCATTGTATGCATGAGAGCACATGAAATATGTCACACTAGCCTGTCTTGGCTGTGACATTCATTGCATAGGTCATGCACCCTTATGTAGCTCTCCTCATATATTGATTTAGCCTGGTACTGTGCTTTCCTGTAACATGATACACGCTTTAATATGTATTCTGTTCATCAGTATGCTGGTACTATGCAAGGCCAGTGTCAGTGGCACAACCAGTAACACACTCATCTTTGGTGTTAGAAGGGTAGGAGGCTGTGGGCTCTATTCCCACTCCAGGTGACTGGATTGCTGGCCGTGCAGTGTTTGGGGGTGCTGCACTCTTTAGTGTGTCATCTTTTGGATGAGAAATTAAACCAAGGTACTATCTATTTGAGCTGGTGGTGCATCAGGTGGATGCAAAAGTTCCCATGGCACCTACTGGAAAGAAATAAAAATCGGGTCTATATTAGAACATCGAAGTTTCAGAACTTCGAATGTTCTAATATCGACCCCTATTCAGCGAAAGATGAAAATAGCGGAGTTACAGAAAACCAAATTTTTTCCTAGGGAAATAGGGGTCGATATTAGAACATTTGAAGTTCTGAAACTTCAATGTTCTAATTTAGACCCTAAAAATCAACACAGAAAATCCACAAAACCCATAACAGGAAGCATTCTAATGCAAACTACATCCTATTAAGTGACAGTTTGTCAAAATTCATTGTTCTTCTAAATAGGGAGAACACAGTTACCTCTGCAGAATCATTCACAGAAACCCTGTATAAACATGTGGTTGCATTGAGGCTGCTGTATCTAATACAAGTAAGCCCAAATCAAACACAAAAAATGAATCCCACTGACTTCCAAGATGACTGCACATTGTGTGACATTCTAGCTCTACCTGTTGGAAAAAAGAAACAGCAGAGAAAGCCAGTGGACCTTGATTTCTGGGTACATTTCAGTAACTGGCTAGTAAGTGCACTGCCTGGATGCCAGGAAAAAAGAAATACAGAGGACCTGAAGGAAAATCACCTGCAAAAGGCAATGAAAAAACACTGACTGGGAAAAGTACTGTAGCTGTTCAACAAAAAGCAGTTCAAGCTCCAGCCATGACTTCCAGCAATCTAGAAGAAAGTATAAGGCAGCTGCACCCAGACCTGACTAAAATAAATGAAACACTGATGGAATATATCAACTCAAACAATAAAAGGCTGGAAAAAATGGAAGACACTTTAAACAGATATTCAGATAAGTTGATAAAACTGCAAAACTCAGAGGTCGAAATGAAGAAAAGTCTGGCTGAATATGAGACTGCACAAGAAGAGGTGTTTCAAAAAATAACAGAATTAGAGGACAGAGCATGTAGGGAAAACCTGAGATTTTCTGCTATACCCGAGAAGCCGGAAGGAACAGACTGTATTAATTTTATGAAAGCAGAAATAAGCAACTGGAATTGTATTCCACAACAGGGATTGTTAATTGACAGGGCACATCGTATGTATGCTCCAAACCTTGCTATGAGAAAACAACTTAGACATTTAATAGTAAATATACAATCTTACCAGCAGAAGGAGTTGATTTTGACACAACTGAAGCGGAAGGAGAAAAGTGGGAGACAGCAGAGGGTTTGTGGAGAATGACTACTCATTGTACACCAGGCAGAAGAGAAGTAAATGTATCCCATTATTCAGGGAATGTTGAGACACAGTGTGAGATTCAAACTGTTGTACCCAGCTATCTTCAAAATATTTTTCCCTGGAGGGACAAAATCATTTTTTGTTGAAGTGCATGCTAAGTTTCTTCAACAAAACTGTGAAACAAGAGAGTCTGCTGCTTGCTCTTCTGGTGTAATAAAGACCACAGAAAGACTGTGCCAGTGAAACCTTTTCCAATGTTTTAACAAAAATGCTTGAGAAAGGGGAAAAAAGCACAAGAGTTGACTAGAAGAATTGAGAGTACATTGGAAATGAAGCAGAGACAGGGTTTGGGAGACGGAGATGAACAGGAATAGAACAAGAAAATCTGGAAACATTGGACTTTCTTGGAATATTATATTCATAAAGTAGCAGAAAGTAGTCTAAGAATTAAGCCAACATGGGAATAGAGAAAGGAGATTCTGCCAATGGGGATGACTGCAATTAGGAATACAGCTAATAAGCAAAATGGGACTGAAATTTATTGGAGAAAATTGGCAAATGAACCAAGGTATTGGGAGCAAATAACTAGAGGAGGAAAGGCAATAGAATGGGAAGATGCCAAGAAGTTTTCCTCAGGTAGACGGCAAATGTTGGAGGTGTGATGTGGAAGAGATATAACTGGGAACATATTTTCTGGGAGTGTAATGAGTTAGCAGACTTTAAAGATTCCCTGCAGACTGCTCTGCCAGAGATGCTGGGGAGCAAATTGGTGTAACTAAGGAAATTATGTTTTTGAGCTATGATACAGAATCGGAATTGCCTAGACATATAAGGCCTTGTGGAGTCTAACTATGATGGCTGCCGAAAAGGCAATTACTTCAAAATGGAAATCAAAGTCTAAACCAACTTTACTAAAAGTAACGAAGACAGTAACAGGGAAAACAACTGGAATTGGGATTGTTAAAAAAGGGTAGGAGCAAATTACATAGGAAAAATGGGAAGTGTGGGATTAATACACGCAGAGGAGGAATGAGGTTTAAAAAGAAAGCAGGATTTGAATGAGATATGTAATGGCTGACTGACAATGACTGGATATATTATAAGTGATGTATAATGTTTGGAGCTACAGTCGTGTTGGCATGTATAATGTTTGCAACTGAGATTGTACCAGTATAGTTTATTTTCATTTATAGAAATGTAAGATTGCCTGTGTCATACATGATAATTTAATAAAGATATTTCTTGTTAAAAAAAACACTGGTGGAATACTTACTTTAGTAGGGTCTATATTACGTTATTGAATCCCGGTAATATCGAACACCAGAAGACCGACACATAAAGCGCGACCTACGGTAACGGTGAATGTACAAAACCGTGAAATGCAAAATGTCGAAGTGTGATGGTTGGCCCGTTTGCGGTATAGCTCCATAAGGTAAGTGTGCGATAGTTACGGACCTTAGGATTAGGGTGCGGGTTAAGGTAAGTTGATACATGTATGTAAGGTTTAGTGTAGTGTTAGAAGTAGGGTTTGGTTTGTGTATGTGTGTGTGTTTTATTTATTATGTTTGGGTATGTAGTATGCAGCATGCGGTGGTGTTGGCCGACTATGACGGTTCGAGATTTGAAAATTTGCGGTTTAAGGGGTTCGACGTATTTGCAGTTTGGACTTTGTGTTTCATTGTTGTGGTGGTCGATGTTATTGGGATTCGATAATGTAATATAGACCCCTTTAGTAGGGTATATAACAAAAGAAAAAAATCAGAAATTGCAGCTCTGCTTGAGAGAAAATCTCTCCAATTCAACTAATCAAGAAGCTAAGAGGTCTAATAAATTCAAACAAGGCCAATTACGATGTCAGGACAGCCTGCCAGGCTAAGGACAATCACAAGACCTTCTTCATCTATTATGGGAGCCTTAAAGGTAGCTCTCAGCAATGTGCAGAACTGGTCATACATGGCACAACCTTCACTGACCAGGATTACCGTGTGATTCTACTTACTGGTAAATTTAGCTCTAACTTCACACTCCAATCCCCCTTGACTACCCCTGTGAAATCCCTCCACTATCAATAGGGGGCAGATCCCGGTGGTGCTCTCTAAGGCCAAAAATACTGCTTCAATGGGCCCTGACAATATCTTTGGTTGTCTGCTAAATAGCCTAAAACGTGACCTAGCAAGACCACTTCAGGCAGTCTTCAACTACAGCCTCAAAACAGGTTACATGCCAAGTGAATGGAGGGTCACACTGATCATTCCTGTTCATAAGGGTGGACCATCAACTAACCCTGGGAACTACAGACCTATTAGTCTGAATTAACATGGACATGATTAACAAGTACATTAGCAATGTACAGACACTGGAACCATATCAGTTTGGCTTTGTTAAGGGAATGCCTTGCCTACTCAACCTCGTAGGCATCTTCGAGAGGGTCACCAAGGGTATGGATAATGATGCTTTCCTGAAATTAAAGTCAATACTAAAGGGCTCTGCTTAGTCAAGTTTGCAAATGACTGCAAGCTAGGAGCAACCACTGAATCCCCAAGTGACTTAACCATCCTGCAAGAAGGTATGTCACAAATTAATAATTGGTGCCAAAATCATAAACTGAAACTAAATGCAAAAAAAATGCATTACTGTATCCTTTGGGAAGTCATCTATTCCACTGAACCACCACATCGACAATATACTCCTATGAATTGAGTGAGTTATTCAGGATTTAGGAACTTATGTGGACAGTGACCTAACTTTTGATCAGCATGTGCTCATTATTGCAATGAAGTCCTTCTATATTGCACAGCTTATAAACAAAGGGATTGTGCATAGATCTAGAGGTGTCATTGTCTGTCTTTACTCAACTTTCATTACGCCAATCATTAAATATAATACATCCTTTGGCATGTATCTGTACAGACACATACAATAACTGGAACCACAGAGATACCTTACTAAAAGGATACAAAGCCTAAACAGCATGTTCCACATGGACTGACAAAGCCATGTCACTATACTCGGCGTCCTACAGACTACTAAGATGTGACCTGTGTCTAGCATATGAGGCATTCTCTGACCCAGTATTAATGGATTTACTGCACATCAACAAGTCAAATGGCCTCGGATATACTCGGTGTAGGGATCTAAACCTCTTCTGGAACATCAACAGAGCAGTTTGGAGGGACAGGTATATCTTGTAGAGGATACCGCTGTTCTGAAACAGGTGCTCCATTCACATGAAACAACGATCTTCATGGTCCATATTCAAGCGCAACTTGGATCTATGTACTGGAAACAAAAAATCTACCCCAGGACTGCCTCCTGTACTACTAATAACAGAGGTGGCTCCTAAATGCTTTATCCCGTGCATGGGTCCCCTCAAATTATGTATAGTATGATCCCAGTTATTCTTATTGAGGGTAATATGTAATTATTGACTATAGGATGGGTAAGGCCAATTTCTAACCAAATGGGATTGGTTAATTCAAAAACAAAAAGGGAAATTAGCTAGGCTTTAAATGGCCCACAAGGGCATACAGCCCAGTACTTACATATAAAGCTATGAAGCTATGAGGGGAAAATAGTGCATACTTCATACCATGAACTGGCCAAGGCATTCAGTACAATACCCCACTCAGGTATTGTTGACAAAATGTTTTGGACCTCTCTGGGTTTGGTGGGGTTAACTCTTTAAAAGTAAAAAACTCTTAATGAAATTATGTTTGAAAGAAATAATAAAATATTATTAGGTAAAGAAAAACCAGTATTCTGGGGAGAATGATAAAAAAATTGAGAATGATAAAAAATTGAATGAAACACATTTTGAACAATTGTAATTGTACAGTACAATCCACTATGCCAAAAAGTTAAAAATACATTAAAAAAAAAATTTATTTTAACAAATGAGTTGAATATGAAAAAAATACCAGTTTTAGGTGAAAAAAATGTAAAAATTTGAAAAAAATTGTTGGAAATTTGAAAAAGAAAGTGGAAAATTGATGATGATGAAAACAACATTGAAATTAGATTAGAGGTGGGAGAAATAATGTTCTTATGTCTGTCAGGATCTCTCTTATATCTGTTTAAAAAAAGCATAAAACAGCATAGTACACCAACTGCTATTCTACTATTCTAGCAAGTTATTTGGTTACGTGTCTATGTTTGACACCTGTAGCTTTTTTTTGTAGACAGAGACCAAGAGGCTTCTCAAGACAAGAATTTATGAAGCATTAAAAAAAAATAAAAAACAAAAAAAGTAAAAAAAAACAAGTAAAGTTAATAACCACACAGACTTTCATTTGCAGATTTTTTTTTTTTTTTTTTTTTTTTTTTTTCAGCCAGAGGGACTGTAAAACATTTAAAAAAAATTAAACAAAAACTGAAAAAAAAACTCAATAAACACTTTCCCCTGGTTTGAATGAACATTTGAATTTGAACTTGAATTGAATCTTTTGAAGGAAGAAAAGAAAAATTTAATTAAACTAAAAAATAAATAAATATAATATATAATATAGAAAAAAACATTTTGTATTCATTTTTTGAAATTGATGCATTTTCCTTTTTTTTTTTTTTTTTTTTTTTTTTTTTTTTTTTTTTATTTATATTATTTATTTATTATTATATATTATATAATAACAATAACATCTTATAAAACAAAGATTTAGATTTTATTTTTTTTTGATTTTATTTAAGTAAACTGAACTGGCTTTTTTTTAAATTTTTTAATTATTTGGTGTTTTTGGTAAAAAAAAAAAAAAAAAATTCAACCAATCATTGAATATTATTGTGTATTATTTAAACAGTTTTTTTTTTTTTTGAAGTCTGATCTGATGAAGTTTTTTTTTTTTAATTAATTTAATTTTGTTATAATAATATAGGTTTGAAGGTTTGGACTCGCAACAAATAGTGCTTTCATTGGGTTTAATTGTTTTTTTTAGCACTATTGCATCTTCATGTTTTTGGTTTATTGTTGACAAAATCTCAGAGCTAGGAGTAAATACTTACATAATTCACTGGAATGCTGGCCTAGGACCCAAAAGGTCAGGATTGGTGATACCACCTCCACCAGGAGACTGGGCACCAGCAGAGTACTCCAGGCCTCCATTTTGGTCCCACTCCTGTTTGGCATATACTTCTTGGAAGTCAAGGCTAATGTCAAAGGCCTCTGGTTCACCAAGTTCATAGGTGAGTGTAAATTGGGAGCTATCATAGCTTCCCCATGACACCAACATCCTACAAGAGGGTCAAATAAAAAAAAAATGACGTGCTGAAGCCATGGTTTAAAATTCAATGTGAAGAAATGCATTATAGTGCCATTTGGGAAATCATCCACCTAAGCTAATTACTCCATTGATAAAACACCCTTAAGAGCTGACCTGCAAGCTAGGGATCTGGAAACATATATAAACAATAATCTGGCCTTCGACCAACATATAGCCAAAACAGTAAGAAAATCATTCTATATCACCCAACTCATAAACAAGGTTGTGGCATCCAGGTCCAAGGAAGTTATAGTGTCCCTCTACTCAGCCCTTTTCAGACCTATCATTGCCCCTTTTGATATATATTTACAGCACTTGCAACAATTGGAATGGTCTAAAAGGTTCCTCACCAGGTGAATCCCATGTATGAATACCTGTCTTACACATAGTGTCTTAAGGCCCTATCTCTGTACTCAGTTTCCTACAGGTTTCTGAGAGACGATCTATGCCTGGCATATAAGACATCCTCAGATCAGCTCTGATGGAACTCTTGCACATCTGCAAAACAAACAGCACCAGAAACACTAGATCCAAGGACCGACACTTTGCTTACAACATAAATAGAATATGCTGGAGAGACTAATATGTGTCTCAAAGGATCCCCGTGCTACGGAATAAGCTCCCCATCCATGTGAAGAAGAGTTCATCCCTGATCCTATTGAAAGCAAACCTTGATCATTGGAAGGGAGATCAAAATTCACTCATGGAATGACCCTCATGTGTCTGATGGACAGAGATCAACAGTAAGTAAATTCAACCTCAACTAACACACCCCCACATAACCCTTAGCTACCTCCTTTCTAACTAACATACCCCACCATATAGGTGACCAAGGTAACTGGGGACACAACTGGGTTGGGTTGCATAGCTAGGCTTATAAAAGCCCTGATGATCATTAACGTAGTATAAACCTATGAATCTATGAGTAGGGGTTCTTTATTAAAAGCCATATCATATTTATAGTATTTACATCACATACAAATTATTTACAATTATTTACATTTTTTACATTCACAATCACTTTTGTGTACATTCAGTTTTTATTTCTCACATTCTTAATTTCCCCCATCCCTTTCTCCATAATCAAAATTGTATTTTCTTCAATATTTCAGACAATATCCACTTTCCATTGAATTTTATCTCATTTAATCTCTCATTCCAAATAATCCATACTATATGAAACATTTTCATATCTGTATTCTTAACACCCTTTCCCTTTTATCACCGTAATATCCATATTCTATCATATCCATACTTATATCCTATTTTTCCATTAAAACTTGTTATAATCTTATTTTCACACATGTTCTCATAGTTTCTTTACCCTTTCACAGTTAAAAAACATGCTATGTAGTTTCAAATTCACCCCATAATTGCAAACTCTTTCGTCTATGTTTTTATATGGCATAGCCACCTTTACTGGAAATTTCCTTATTGTTAGTCTGCATAGAAAATCTGTACATTCATAATATTTTTTACATCTCTCTCTCTCTCTCCATCCTTGCCTTTATGGCTTTTAATTTTTTCTTTCTCTAAATGTTTCCACAGATATACACAATAATACGTATTCATTATATTCAAGTACCATTCTTTTCTACCCTTTTTATATTACTTATACTTATTTTCCATAACAACATTTCATTTTGATATTCTTTCATTTCTTCACTCAAATACCCATTTCTTCTTTTTAGATTATTCACTTTATTCCAAATTTCTTTACACTTTTCATTCATTATTACGCATATCAGCCATTTTTTAGTTTTCTTTAACCATGTCAACACTTTATATAAATTCAATGATGCTGCATAAATAATAGGATTAATCAAACCTAAGCCTCCTTCTTGTTTCTTGACATATAATACCCCTCTTTTTATCAGATTTAATTTGGATCCCCATATGAATGCAAACACCACTGACACTTTCTCATATTTTGCAGGAACTATAAACGTGTTCACTAAATATGCTATTTTACCTAATCAAACAGAATTAATCAAATATACTTTCTTCCTATATATCAATTTATATGTTCTCCAAAACAAACATCTATTTCTTATTTTTTGTCTTATGTTTTGCCATTGTATTAATTTATATTGTTAACTACCAAATTTTATACCTAAAAATCTCAATTTCTTCTTTATTAAACTGAACCCCTACAATTGTTTCTACTAATCCTAAATCTTTACTTTTATACTTATTTATACATAGACCAATAACTTTTAACTCTTGATTAAGTTTCTTAAAAGTGGTTTCCATCCACTCTTCATTTTTAGTTATTAAAACTATACCATCTGCATAAGAAAACACCACTGGCACTTGAATTCCTTTTGTTGTTTTATATTCTGCTATTCTCAGTTAAATTTATTTCATTCACACCTATGTTCATAACTGACACAAATAAAATATTACTTGCTGGACATCCCTGTTTCATACCATTTCTTATATCTATTTCTTCACTTAAGCAGTCATTTACTACTAATTTTACTTTATTATTTTCTTATATTGAAACAAACATTTTTATTATTTTATTACTTATATTATACTCTTTTAAAATCTTCCATAAAGTTTCATATTGTATCCTATCAAATACTTTACTCAAATCACCTGTCATGATTTTTAGTTCTGAATTTCTATTTATTATATCATCTACCATTTCCCTAATTATCATCAAAAGTTATTGGCTCCTTTTTTCTTTTTGTTCCAAATACTGTTTCATTCAATAATGTATTTGCTTTATTTTCCAATCTCTTCTCTATTAGTTTTTTTAATATCTTATAATCCACATTATACAAAGATTGTCCATTAATATTCAAAAATGGGCATGCAGATTTGTCAGCTCAACCAGTGTGCCCATTGTTAATCAAGCATATACCAACAGCAAAAGACCAGCTGCTAAACTGTCATTGAGCAGGCAGATTTTTTTTTATATGTCATAGACAAGCATTAGTCTGAAGGAAAGAGTCTGCAAATGAAAAGCGTGTCATTATTTAGTGACTTTCTTCCAAATAAAATTTGTGGTTTTCTGACAAATCACTGAGGAATTATGTCACTAAATAATGACAGACATTTCAGTTTCAGACTTTCTTTCCTTCAGACAATGCACAATTATTCTCCCTTCTTTAATTATGCTTTGTCCACATTTCTTCAAATAAAAGGTCAAAAGGTATGCACAAGAGCAGAGAAAATACAATTAAAATCAGGCACATTCTGCAAACTAAACAAACACACCTGATTTTCCTTGTATTTTCCACCTGTCTCTAATACCTCTAAACTGTCCAGAGGTTACATTTTTTTTTTCAAAAAAGTAGCAAAGGAGATCATCCTTTCTCCATTGGTTGCTTTCTAAAGCAGTGATGTACTGTGTAAGCCTGGGAACATAAGTCTCATATGCATACGCAGTACATCATCAAAAAGCAGACTCCGGAAACAATACAGAAACCTAGTGCCATTATACAAAGGCATTATTTAAGACAACTAAGTATTTTTTCTTAAATAATGTCATTGTATAATAGTAGTAACCCATGGCTAGGTGTAGGTAATGCTGATTTACCCACTGTTGGCTTAGTTATCAAACCACACCAACCATTGGTAAATCCAGCATTACCCATACCCAGCCATGGGTTATTGCTATATTATTTAACACTATTGGTTTCCAGTTTTTATATCCTCTGTTTCCATTTTTTCTGTACAAATTGTATAGCCTCAGTACATATTTCTTTGCCTTCCACTCCTTTCTCTAACCATTTATTTAGAACCTCTACAAAATACTTGTTTTGCCAGTCTAACATATCTTTGTACATGAAATATTCAATCCCATCCAGCCCTGTTGCTGATTCCATATTCATTGTCTTTAGTACATTTTTCATTTCTTCCATGGTTATCTTCTTTTCTAACCCCTTAGTATCTTCTTTAGTTAACCTTTTCACTCTCCACTTATGTCTTACTTCTGTCCTATACTTTAAAAAGTCTCATTTTATACTCTTTTATTGCAGCCATTATTTCTTTTTGTGTTTTAACAATTTCTCCCTTTTCATTTCTTATTTCTCTTATTCTTCTTCTATTTTTATAACTTTATTTACGTATGGTGCCACCTTCTCTTTCTTTCCTTGTAAGAATAACCTTTGTTTAAACATTTTTAATTGTATCTTGATTTATTTCATATATCATTTTTCCCCTTCAAAAAAAAAAAAAAACAACAAAACAATTTTCTATCTCTTATTGCCTCTCTAAATGCGTCATGCCTGACTTTGTTATATTTTTGTTTCTCTTCTATTCTTTTTAATCTTTGCCTTTCTAAAAAAATTTGATTTATATTTTTCTTTAGAAACTATCTGCCAACTTGTCCAGTTCTTACAAAACATTCTCATGTTTATACAATCTTCCCATAATTGTATAATTCTTTCTCTACCTTCGTCATTTAAATTAATACCTTTACCTATCTTTATATGTCCTTCTTTTTCTTGGATCTCTATCCAAATTGCCATATGGTCTGAGAAGCCTGTTACTTTTGTTACTCTTTGTAAAGTTTTCAAAATTTTTGAAATCATAAAATAGTGAATTTCTGTTCTTAAGTTGCTCCTTTTATAAGTCCATTGTCTCTTAGCCCATAAATATAATTTTCTACTTTTCAAAATCTCTGTTATTACTTTAACATCAATCCCTCTTTTTCTTCTTTTACTTAAATCACAATTGAAATTCCCCACTAATATTATTTGTAAATGAACCCTCACATAGTCAAACATTCTTTTTTGTGTAACATATGCATAGACTGCAATAATTCTTCTTTTCTACTCCAGTTTTAAACTGCCCATAAATTTTCTTTTTTGTCTCTCTGTTAAATGCTTGAATAACATATAAGTTCCCTTGACTATAATTCTTATTTCATATTGTTCTAGAAATGTTTTCATATACTGCCCTGATTCAAATAAAATATCACAAAAATAGTCTTTATTAATATGAAATGGATAGAAGGAATTCATCATCTGGAAAAAGTAATGGAAGCATATAGCTCTTACCTGTATAGGAGATATACCCAATGGCGATGTAATATTATCCCTAATTTCATACCTATTGAGTTCTTTCTCCTTCTTACTGCTTATTCTTACTAGAAACGTCTTTTTTCTCATATCCATTTTCTTTTTCCTCTCTTTTTTCCTTCTCTCATGATTTGCAGATAAGACTTCTTTGCCTCTTTTCATATTTCTTCCACTTCTTCTTTCCAAATCCTGTCCATGATTTCTCCCCACAATACAACTTTTTCACTTTCTGGTTCACTCTGATTAATTAAATCATTTAAATACTCATTCTGCAACTCTCTCAATTGGAAGGTTGCAATAATACAATCCTGCTGTGCTTCACTGTTTCTTTGAAAAGTCTCTCTTGGAACAGCAATACCATGTCTTGTGAAAGTTTGGCAACCTTCCCTTCATTGTCCTCCTTCGCCTCTCCTTTCTCATTAATTTTGAACCTCTGATCTTCTCATTTGCATATTTTTTCCGATGATAACATTTTTTTGTGAAGGCTCCACTGTCTTCCCACTTGAACCATCCAATACTCACTCCATTTCTTTTTTTAATAACCTCTTCTATACCACAAACACTAACCATACTCCTTCCTGCTTCTCCATGCTGCCTCTGCACCCAGATTGGAAACAGGAAGTGCTACATCAAACAGCATCCCTGCTCAAAAAGTGTAGGGACAGTTCTCTTATGCCATGGCTAAATTCCCACTAAACCAACTTGGATCTCCCCTGAAAAGTTGTTACTAGCCAAATGGGACTAATTCAATCATCAAAGACAAATAGATAAATAAAACAACTCTGGGCTGCATCATACTATGGGCTACATGCCATTTAGTGCTGTGCAGGCATATAGAACTTGTTTATGAATCCTAGCCTAAGACTACTATCTTATCTCAAGAATCCCTTCATGTGGCAATTGAATGGATTACCTTTGTCAATTTGGATGTACAGAAGATGAACATTAATTAAGAAATGGATAGAAGGAACTCATCATCGGGAAAAAGTAATGGAAGCATATAGCTGGTTGAGGCTTTTTTCCAAACTGAGTAGCCCAGCTGAAACTGAACATTTCTTAAAATGACTGAATAAAATAACTCTTTAACAAATATACTTAGTCAGCCCAGGGATGAGTTATGGTGGGATAACACTTATTAGGAGGTGTAGAAATGCCTTAGTAATGCTCACCAGAGAAGTGAATCAGTGCTCCACAGTTACATAAATCATTCCATGCTTTATTGCTTATTATACAATGACCCCCCTATTAATATTCCAAAACGTGCATGCTGATTGGCCAGTGTGCCCATTGTAAATTCCACAATATACCAACGTAAAAAGGTCCGGTCGCCTGAACTTTTTTCCATTGGTATAAGATGTTCAAAACTTTTTTTTTTTAATTAAAAACAAAAAACAAAAAACGGAGCAACTAAGACTTTCTTTTCTCCATTACTTCCATTTCAAAGCACTGATGTACTGGGTATACGTGGGAATGCAATCCCATATACATGCGCAGTACATCAACACAAAGAAGCAGTATATCACCACCGGTGGAAGAACAGTAATGCTCTGTTATACAAAGACATCATTTAAGAAAAGTAAGTATTTTTTTTTTTAATAATGTAATTGTATAATAGCAATAACCAACTCCGTGGTTGTGGTATATTGAAGATTTATCCATGGGTGGCTTTATTTAATCACTCGGGCTTCACCCTCGGGATAAAACCACACCAACCATGGGTAAATCTTCAATATAATACACCACATTATCGGTTATTGCTTAAATATATTAAGTATCCCATTTTTCTAACATTAGCACTGAATGCCATATGAGCCTTCCCTTTTTTCTGGGCCACCTAGATTAAGCCATCTCTAGTGAAACTCTGTATAGTGTTTGCAATATAAGCTTTCTGTTAAGGCTTAGTTTATTACTGAGATGATTTGTCGTAACTTATTTTACATTGTGTTACCTTCTTTGAACTGTTACCACATGGTAGGAAGCAAATGACTTACAAATACATCTCATCTATGTGACTACAAGGTGTTCACAGAAGTGTATTCTACCTGTAATATATTTCTGCTATGAAACACAAATATCTTAAGTTCCTACCAAATTAACTTCTTCATTATAAGTTTAAGACACAGGATTATAGAATGCATATATCTCATTTCTACAACTCAAATAATCAGCCAATCAGTGTTCTCCTGCTCCCAATCAATAGTATTAGAGAAAAAAAAAATGATGCCACAGTGCTGGGTCACAAGCACCACTGGCATTCAGGAAGACAAAGAATTACTGACAACCACTTAAACTGGTACATTTAATGGTCTACTGTGAGTCTATGTGAGAAGCAGGAGGGTGGGACTGAAATCAGGACTGTACTGTGGAAATCAGGATGTCTGGAAGCCCTAGACTTGTATTAATATTCTTCTTTTTCTGGAAATGCTTCATGGAATATCTCTTTTGATATTTGTCTGAACACTTCTCTATCTCTTTGCAGAAGGCATCGCTAACATGGTTTCTGAATTTAGCAGTCAATATCAGGCACATTTGTTTTGGATAAAAAATGTGATTTCTCTCATTAACTTTAGATCTTTACTACAAACAACAAATTATTTCAGCTGCTTGCATGCTTTAGGTTTGGGCACATGGGCTCTTTCATCAGATGAGTAAGGTTGTTTGTGTTAGCAATCAGACCATGTCTTGCTTTTTGGATGATAGGAAAGAAGAAGTTCTGTACTTACCATAAAGTTCCACCTATGTTGTCCATTTTCATTTATTCTTGACATATGGGTTCGGGTTTGACACTGGAACCGATTTGGCCATTACTACAGCTCGCACAGGCCAAAAACCTCTCAAGCTTCACCCTCTCCAGGTTACCTCAGATTGAGTTTGCAGACTAAAGATATAAAATCATAAACAAGGACACCTTTAAGGAAACTGTATCTGCTCTGCCATAATGATCATACTAGATTTATATATCCATTATCCATTCCAACAAAGGTATCTAATGGCTGGGGGACAGAGGGAGGGGAGTCAAGGATAAATTAAAATGGACAGCACAGATGGAATGTTATGGTAAGTAAATAACTTCTGTATCTGATGTTGTCAATTTTCATTTTATCCTTGACATATGGGACAGAGTCCCCAGTTACCTTAGATCTAGGGAAGACTCACGAAAGGATATTCCTGAGCACCATTGAACCAAACAATGCTCTTCCCCCCGGAGTCTGAGACCAATTTGTAATGAGTAATAATGGTATGAGGAGAAGCCCAAGTTGCTGCTGCACATATATCATCCATTGAAATTCTAGACTGAAAAACTGCTGAAGTGGCTACAGATCTTGTAGAGTGTGCCTTTATAGGCATAGGCAAGTCAATTTTCTTTTTGTTATAGATAAAGGAAATACAATCCTTGAGCCATCTGGATAAGGTCACCTTGATGAAAGCTGGAAATACAGACACGAGAATTGTACTTAAAGGAAAACTCCCTTAAACTTTTTTTTTAAAATCACTGCTCGTAGATTTAAAATCCAATCCTTTTATTTATATATAAAATGATGAGCACTTTCATCTTTTTATGAGAAATACTTCATCATCCTTTAAGTAAAATTCTGGTGCCTGTATTTCCAGCTTTCAGCGAGCCATTTGTTCCAAGTTTGTTTTTGGTGTTTTGGATTGTGATTATTCAGTTGCTGATTGGTTTACCAGACCTTGCACTTGAAAAGGAGACAAACAGTTGGTCAGATTTTCTTATGTCTTTCGTTCTGTGCAGATAAAAATGTAATTGTCTGTGAATGTCTAACAAATGTAAACCATATTCACTTTTATTTGAAAATTTGGGAAAAAACACTGGTAAATTAATAGCCTGATTGATATTAGTCTCTGACATATATGATAAGGCTTGTATTTCTGAAATCCTTCTGCCAGAGGTTATTGCCACCAAAAATAAAGTTTTCCATGATAAATATTTTAGATCACATTCCGCAGATGGTTCAAAAGGGGAATGTACAATGGCTTCTAACACTAGATTTAGATCCCAAGAAGGAGTAGGATCTTTATAAGGAGGTTTCAACGATAGTGTCCCTTTTAAGAATGACTTGCAAAGTTTATGAGAAGCCAAGGAACATCCTTCAAAACCATTATGGAAATTTGAAATGGCTGTTAGATGGGCTTTAATGGTAGATGAGGGGGTTCCTGCATTGAAAAGAGAAGCTAAGAAATCTAAAATGTTATCAATAGATGCAGAAAAGGGGTCAATATCCCTTTCATGAGCCCAAAGGGTAAATCTACTCCATTTGCTAGTGTAGAGTTTATGGGTGGAAGGCTTATGAGAAGCTAAGAGAATTTGACATCCCAGGGAAAAAAGGTTCACTTGACTGGCAATTATAGAAGTGGAGGAACCAAGGTGCCAGCCTGAGATTCAGAATGCTTGGATGAACTAATCTCTCTGGATGGGACAGAAGATATGGAATCAGGTCCAGAATCCAGACATTGAATGAGATAAGAGCAAAGGATGGGGAACCATATCTGTCTAGGCCAATAAGGTGCAATGAGGATTACTTTGCTCTTCAGCCTGATTGCTTTCTGTAGGAATTTTGGAATTAGAGGTATCGGGGGAAGGGCATATAGAAGTCTGGAAGGCCAAGTGTGGAGAACAGTGTTTCTTTGTGACTTCCCCAGAGAGGGAATCAGGGCAAAGTAGTTGCTGCACTTGTTGTTCAGGGGGTGAAGCAAAAAGGTCACAGTAAGGCTGACCCCACTGACATATAATCTTTTCTGTCACTTTTGGATTGAGAGACCACTAGTGAGGCAGGTTGCCTGGCATCACATTGGAACTCCCCAGAATATGCATTGCTATCAGAAAATGGTTGGAAGAAATCACCCACTGCCACACTCTGAGCACCTCTGAACAAAGGGGTTATGATTTGGTTCCTCCCTGTTTGCTGATGTACCAAACTACTGACATACTTTCAGTGTGAATTGCAATTGTTCCCGTAGGAAAAATGGTTTGAAAAGGCTTGCAATGCTAAAAGCACCACTCTTAGTTCCAGAACATTGATATGCAAGTTGACCTCCAAGGGGGACCAAGTGCCTTGGACAATCTTGCCCAGAAAATGCCCCCACCTTACCTGGGAGGCATCCATGGTCACTATGGCCTTGGACTGTGCAAGAACAAAGCGGCAGATCAAGAGAATTTCTCTGGAATATATCCACCAAGCTAGATCTTTTCTGCAAAGACTGATGATCAAAATCTGGTCTGACATGGACTGGTACAGCATTGATCATTGAGATGCAAGCAGTCACTTGTAGAATTCTCATGTGATATCTTGCTAGGGGAACTAGAGTAATCGCCACTGCCATGGAACCCAAAGCTTGTAAAATTAGATGAGTGGTACTTTCCTGCTGTGGATTATTCTTTGAAGTTGTGTTTTGATTTTTTGTAATCTCATGGGAGGAAGAGAAACTACAGATGTTGTTGTATTTAGTACTGTTCCTATAAACTCGAAATTCTGAGTTGGAGTAAGTTGTGACTTCTCGTAATTCACAGTTATTCCTAAGTATGCACAGGTCTGGAGAACATAATCCCTTGCTTCTATCAAATGATGCCTGGTTGGAGCGGTAATGAGCCAGTTGGCAAAATACAGAAACACCTGGAATCCCTGTAGTCTCAAGTGAGCTGCTACTACTGCCATGCATTTGGTGAGCACCCTGGGGGCTGTGGTGAGACCAAAGGGCAGAACCCTGAACTGGTAATGACTGTCTCCATGCTGGAAGTGGATGAGCCTTCTGGAGCACTTGTCCATTTTTAAGTGGTGATATGCATCCTGAAGACCTGTCAAGCACATCCATTCATCCTTTTCCAATAATTGAAGAATGGACTGTACTGTGACCATCCAGAATTTTGTTTGCTGAACAGATTTGTTCAATACACTGAGATCCAAAAATTGGCCTCCAGTTCCCTGTCTTTTTTGGCAGTAAAAAGAATCTTGAGTAAGTTCTGGACTCTTTTTTGTCTTGTGGGACTTCTTGCATGACTCTTTTCTCTAGCAGTTTTTGAACTGCTGGTTTCATCTGACTGGGTGGAACACTGGGGATTTTTTTGCATACAGGAGAATGAAGAGAAAAGGGGATGGTGTAACCTCTGGAAATAATCCTCTGCTCCCAAGAATCTGTTATTTGCAGCTGGGCATTTTGTTGCAGGGATAAATGTCTCCCAACTGCCTTCAGTGGAAGACAATTGGGTCTCCTTTCAAGAACATTGAGGCAGTTTACTTGAGAATGAATCCCTGAAGCCCTGTTTTGTGGTCCACGTCTGCCATGTGGACAGTGTCTTCCATTGTAGTTCTCCCTCTGTCTCTGGGAGAACTGGCTTCACATGTCCTTGAAAGGCCCTTGGGACTTTTTGAACCACATCTTTCCACCGCTCCTCTGATTCCTAAAAAAGGATCTTTGGGGAGTGGAAAAGCATACACCCACCACAGCAGAAAGGGTCTTACTATCCTCCTCAGACATGGATAAAGTCTCTCTAACCTTTGGGCCAAACAAGGACAATCCATCAAAGGGTACATTGATGAATGAAGACTTAAATGTCTCCGCAAAGTCACACAGATGCATCCAAGTGTGTCTCCTTATGGCTACACCTGAACCCGCCACTCTGGAGGTCCCTTCGGTTGCATGTGCAATGAGCCTCATGGATGAGTTGGACACAGACTCCAGGATAGCCAACTGGGAAGCAACCTTTTCTTGAACTTCTTCAGTAACAGCTCCTGTCAGGGCATTCAACAACTCCTTGATCAGATCTCTTTGAAGTCTACTAAAATGTGCCAGGAAATTCAAAGACCTTAATGCAAAGGTCAATGAAGTGCACACCCACTACCCAAATCTATCCATTGCCTGAGACTCTCTGCTGGGTGGATGAATAGAGGAACTTTCTTTGGCTAGATTCTTCTTTGTGGTGGCTGCTATGACTACAGTATCAACAGCTAAACCTTTGGCCCAGGACTGATTATCCTCAGGGCTAGATACAATTTTGTCTGGTCTCCTAGAGATGGGTTCATTGCTGTCCAGTGCCTTCCATGCTCACTGAGAGATCAACTGAATGAGCTTGCAAGCAGGCAGAATTACCCAAGAGGTAGAGGGGAGAGTGCCAAAAGCCTGCAGGTAAACATATTCCTCCAAGGAAGGGTTTTTAGTCTTCTAATCACCCCTCTATTTTAATATTTCTAGGATGTTTCCAAAAGAGACATCACTGAGGATGATTTTGGGGACCCTTCCACTTCATCAAAATCAGTGTCTTCCATGATCAATTCCTCTGGGAATCTAATTGTTTCCTCTTGCACTTCTTCTTCTGAGGAGCCTCATCGGGGATGGTTTGGTGAAGTATCAGAAGATGACAGAATATGTATCTGAGATTCCTGAGGATTTAGCACTCACCTACCCAGTGGAGACATAGGTTGAATAACAGAGCTTGAGGAAAGGATTTGCTCTGAGGAGTAAGGGGCCAACTGACTGACTGCAGTACACAAGGCTCTCCCCATTGCCTCTAAGGTGCCTGAGGATTTAGCACTCGCTGACCCAGTGGAGACATAGGTTGAATAACAGAGCTTGAGGAAGGGATTTGCTCTGAGAAGTAAGGGTCCAACTGACTGACTGCAGTAGACAAGGCTCTCTCCATTGCCTCTAAGGCTGATCCCCCCCAAAGACAGAAGGGATCCTGAAACTGAGAGAGACTACCTCAGAACTGTAGTCACTCTCTGCTCCGAAGAGACAGCCTCCAAGACAGAAGCTGGAGCTGAATGTATCCATGCTGAAGCTCCAAGGTGCAGGGAGAGCTCCAAATAATTTGAGTAAACCCTGGCCCCTCAGAGCTGACAGTGCAGATATGGCTCTGAGAGGTCTCCAGACCTGATAGAACCAAAGAACTCAGAGCACTAACCAGTTCTGAAGGAAGAGAAATCTCTGGAACTGATACAGTTGGCCCCAGATGACTCAGAGCTGGAAACTCTAACACCTTGGAGAAGTTCAGAGGAGGAGTAGTTAAAGAGGTGAAGGAAGGTTCAGCTTCTGAACCTATAGGGGTCAGAGCCAAAGAGATTCTAGAATATCTTCTCACCCACTTATTCACCAGTCTGTCCATGTTAATTTCTTTAAAACTTTTGGTGGAACAGGCAGATATTACAGAGGGTGATTTGGGCCTTTGCAGAAAAATCTCAGGTAATTCACTGACAAAAGGATCACTTGATGGGGAGTAAGTTGTCCTAGGCAAAACTTCTTGCTCTACCATTTTAATACTCTGTGCTGATGTAGTCAGCATCAAGGAAGAACCAGGAAGTAATACTTCTTGAGCTGAGGATTGAAGTTGGTCTCATACTGTGGACTTCGACATCAAAAGTTTAGACTCAGCAGAAATGGTCAGTGCCAATGATTTTCCCAGTAATAAAGCTTTCAATATGGTATCTGTGCGATCTGAAGACCTTTTAGGAAATGAGGAATTAGTTTTTTATGTGTCAGTGCACTGCTGAAGGAGATGATGGCACCGACAGACTTCTCTTTTTAGCGTTCTCCAAGGAGGACGAGGAGGAAGGTGAACAAACATCAGTTTTACTTTTGTCATGAGCAGATATAGCCTCTCCAAAGGCAGAAGGAATCATACCTTTTGGGATCAATTTATTTTTCCTTTCGACAAGGGCCCTGTGTCTAACCCATAGCAAATACTGCAATCTTCTTGTAGATGAACTGGGCCCAAACAATACACACACAAAAGGTGCGAATCCGAGAGAGGAATATTATGGCCACACTTCTGGCATTTCTTGCAGACAGGGGGACCCTTTGCTTTTTCAGCCATAAGAAAAAATCTTTTAATTCACAAGCTGGTTAGAAGCCAAACATACACCACACTTACACAGAAAAAGAGAGGGCAGAACAGAAGATTCTAAATAGCAAAGTTTTTTTTTTTGGTGAAGAGAAAGGAATAAGAAGGGAAAGAACTGTCAACAATGATAGTACAAGGTACACTGAAGTGTACGGGAAGGGAAGGAGACATACAAAAACTACTAGGGAAGAGTATAGCAAAGATAGCATTCAGAGAAAGATATAGAAATTACAAGGCAATATTAATAGGAAGAAACAGAAATGTCTTATAAAAAATATATGCAAAAAAAAATTACTTAGCTCATGAGCTATGACGAATGCATCTGCCTTTGGAAGTGGCAAATGAGATCTGAGGTAACTGGGAGAGCAGAATTCTGGGTAAGGGTGAAGCTCGAGAGCTTTTTGGCCTGCTTGAGTTGTAGTTACGACCAAGTTGGTTCTGATGTCAGACCCAAACCCATATGTCAGGGATAAAATGAAAAATTGACCTCAGATTTGAAATCACCTATAGTAATTAGCTTGTGCCTTTTGCATAGATTAGCAATGTCACCAATTGTGTTTTCAGTTAGTTATGCATTTGATAGGGGATGCATACTACTGTTACTAGGAACTTAGTGTGACTACTGATTATAACTGAGGACAGAATCCATCCAGTTGTGGAGTCATCACTGGCAGAACTATTAGAACATATGATCAGTGGAACTAGTTTTACTTTTTTCCTAATTAGAAGCATGGTCTCACCTCCTATCTTTTGACCTGATCTGTTATTAAGGTATACAGTATTGTTTCTTATGATGTAGGCTGAGGGGCACATCTGAATCTTTACCCATGTTTAAGTTCCAGTAATTCTAAGTATGTTTGTTTTATTTTCTTTGATCCAGAATTCAGTTATGTCAAAGTTGTTGTTTGATGCTTTAGGCATTTAGGTAACAGCTCTTAATATCTTCAAAATTGAATTTATGACTTTGTGGAGAATTCTGATGGTTAACAGCATGGGAGAGGGTGGACTAGGGTGGCAGGTTTCATTTGAGGTTTCTGGTGCAGACAAAGTGGGAGTGGGCTTGGCTTAATGTCACTGACAATCCCTGGGATTCATGAAGCTTGCATCAGGTGCAGGCGTAGCGTCGGCGTTCTAACACCAAAGATGGCTGCCAAACACTTCAGGTATGAGCTGTTTCCACGTGCACTAACTGCGTACGCTACACCCGCACAACTCCCGAGCCTTGTATGCTAATTACCCCATGTGCAGCAGTGTAGCATGCAAATGAAGGTATGTAGTGATTCAGGAAATGGTGCAGGCATAGTGTAAGCATGCAGAAATGTAAACCGTAGAAAACAGTTTACATTTTTGCAAACATAAAATCAGAGCCATGACAGATGACCAGACTCTTGTATTATATTGTTACTATATGCCAATGGCTAATTATATGGCCATTGGCATAACAAACATGTACAAAATATAAAATTAACATTTAATATATATAGTCGCACTATCGCGACATGGAAGCGCAGGGCAGTGGTGCGCAAAGGGGATCGCAAGGAATATATAAAAATATAGAATAAAACCACAATGAAACACATATCATGATTTCCCCATAATAGTCAATGGCAGGCATGCTACACCATACTTATGGCACTAGGGTTGCTAAGGGGCAGTGACAGTGTTATGCGCAGTAGCTAGGAATTAGTAGGCAATACCATGCAAATGAGAGGAATAATAGTGAATCGCAGATTCCCCGCTGGTGTAAGGATGCACCTCACAGCTTAGCATTATAACACAGAGGTGTGCCCTTGAGATAAAGATGACATCAAGAGAGGGGTGTGTCGCCATTACTGTAAGCACACTGGAGCATTGCTAAACCGGTCTGCCCCTAGCTAGGCAAAGCTGCAGGATAGGGGTGTGTCGAACTGGCCATAGCTATGCTTAGCTGAGAGTACACAAGGTAACTGAGTATGCATGTGAACGGAGATGAAAACGCGCATAAACCCGGTAAATTGGTATGCGCGGTGCACACTGCAGCTGAAACAGGAAGGATATAGGTAAGAAATAAGGAAATGCTGCAGCAGTAAAATTGGAGTACAAATGACTAATTAACACCTAGGAGCCTACAGTGGGCCATTGACAACAGCTAACAAGGCTGCAAGCAGCTACCTGCAGAACAGGGAAGGGGAGAGGCTGTACTGCAAAAAAAACAGTAAAATGTCAAAGCAGAACAAAGCTGATATGCAGTATATCAGCTACAAGGCACATTTTGCCATGACTGGGTAGGGAAAGTACAAAACAAGAAAGATGGCAGGTGGATGCATGCCTGATAATGGGAGGGGATCCATGTCTAAAGGTGAATTAAAAGGCAACAGATTAATCAAGGCAGGGAAGCAGTTCTCCACAGTAAAGGCCCCATACTTGCAGTACTCATTGCAAAACCCATAATGAAGACATGCTGCAGCTGGAATAGCTCATACATACCCACTGACATCAGCAGCATCCATAGCACAATACTATAAAGTGTGAAAGCACCTCACACACATTTGTGTATTCCCATACACTCTGCACCAGTGATGTATACAGACGGGGAACTTTTATTATGTACATGTTAGGGGCTGCCATAGCTTTGATCCACCAGCTTGTGTTGGAGACTGAAGGTGGTGTGCAGGATGATGCACATGACTACCTCAGGCACCAGAGGAGGAGGAGAGTATTCAGACCCAGGGTAATCTACCAGGGGCCACATGATCTGGAGATAGTAGAGCACTACAGGCTGGACAGGAACATCCTACAGCAACTTGTGGAGCTGTGCCGGCCCCGTCTCAGAGCCAGAACAAACAGAGGGGAACCCATCCCAGTGGATATGAAGGTATGTGTAAGCCTGAGAATACTAGCTACAGGTACCTTTCAAAGACCAACTGGGGATATCATGGGGATCGCACAGGCATCAGCATCTAGGGTACTACACCAGTTCCTGGATGCCATGTTACCACTTGCTAATGAGCACATATACTTCCCCCGAATGCAGGAGTTGGCCAGCAATATGCATCTCTTCCACCATGTGGCAGAATACCCGGAGGTACTGGGTGCAATAGACTGCATGCATATACACATCAAGTCACCACCCAGTGAGCAGGGTAGGCGCTACATAAACCGCAAGGGATACGACTCCATCAACTGCCAGGTCATGTGCATGCCCATGGCATTAGCATGGATGTGTGTGCTGGCAGCCCTGGAAGCTATCACAACTCCCACATCTGGCATGCCTCACAGCTGTATCAGTTATTTGCCAGGGGGGGACATCCCATATGGCCACCTGGTGGGGGATGCTGGCTATGCACTGGAACCGTGGATGATGACTCCCATCAGAAATGCACACACACTCATGCAGGAATGCCTTAATGAGGCACATGCACAAACCATCATAGAACGTGTGTTTGGGATGCTGAAATCATGGTCCCATTGCTTGGACATAACTGGTAGAGCCTTGCAGTACTCTCCAGGCACAAGTGCCCACATCTTCATAGTGTGTGCCATGCTACACGATATGGTCCTGCGGAAACAGCTGCAGCAGGGACAGAATGGTGAAGGCCCTCACATTCCACCATCATTGCCAAGGGCCCCACAGGCACAGAGCCAGCCCCAGTAGGCAGATGAAGGCATGCCCAGTATGCCCATGCCTTGGCAAAGAGGGAACGTATAGCACACACACTGACAGTGTAGGCACCTAGGGACTGACACCTTTTTCTACCTGCACACACAGTAAAAATGGATGGCACACACACAAGACTACCTGTAAATTGTCATGTATAGGCAGTCTACTGTGTGCATCCAACATAGGCAGCTCTCAACTATTGTACACACAACTGACATTGGCACAAGGTAAGTTAACACCTGAACAGTAAAGTAAGCTATCAGCATATGCAGATACTGTATGTATAGATTCATAGGTAGGTACTTGACCAACTGCTAGAGGACATTCATAAGCCCAGCCAGAATGTGTCAGCTTTTGCCACCCCATTGATTCATTAACTGTCCCTCTGTGGAGCAGAGCCAATGGCGGGATCCCTGGGGTGCATCTACTGTTCTCCATCCACTCTTCAAGGTTTCTCTTGCAGAGTGTTGGTGAGGAGCTCTGTATAATGTAGTTAGGGATGCTGTTCCAAAGTATGGGTAGTGTCTGTGACAGGAAGCTGTCTCTCCAGCAACTTCCAGTTATTGCTGTGGAAAGGTTCAGCTCACTACAGTGTGTGGCTCACTGTGACATGGATTCCCATAGGTGGAGCTTATCCATCAAGCCTGAGTTCAACATGGCTGTGTTGGCCAGCGGAGATCATCTCTGAGTAAACGAGATGCCACTGAGTAAAGCAGGAGTTTATTCAGTCTGGCTGCATAGGCCATATGTTGGAGGCCAGTATTTTCCTTGGTGAGGTACATTCGTGGACCCCCAGCAGTTGGAAGTGTCTTCTGAGGTACATCCCACATGGGTTATTATACCCTATGATGGGACTGATGAGTGATGAGTAAAGGGGCACTATAACCCCAGTATGTCTAGATGGGAATCCTTTAGTAATCAGATGGCCTACATAGAAGGATGTCCTAACTACTGCGGAGATATGATTGCCAAAGGGGAGATCATTATCTACCTTAGTCCCCAGATACTCCATTACCTCATCCATATTAGAGTGGTTGCCACTTATGTGTTAATATGTGGGTGCCAATTCCACAATGGAATGTCCATGCAGTTAGTGGCACTTGGCTGGAGGCCGTGTCATTGGCACCCTGTGACATTCTCTGTGAGGCCCCTTGAGGGATGTTTGTGTCAGCTGGACTATCAATCATGGCTCCCAGTTCGCAGTCATTGCCAAACATGGTCTGCTGTAGTCCACCTGTGTTTGCCTGTACATCTGAGATGTATATGCCAAACAGTAGGGCTCCCAGGACTAAGTCCTGTGGGACACTAGTCATGACTGGTCAAGAGTTGTACCTGGAGACTACTAGTCGTACCATGTGGGTTCTGTGTGTAAGCCCGTTGGCAACCCAACCTGTGATGTATGGGTGTATGTACAGGATGGTGTGTTTATCAATAAAACCTGAGCGAGGCATGGTGCCAAAAGCCTTGGCAAGGTACAGGTAGTATGTGTGAACCACCTCCCATGTCATCTAATGTCTTGGTGACTGTATGTAAGACGTCAAACAGGTTCAGTAGGCATGAACTGCACTCAACCAAGCTGACCTGGGTTGGGTCACGTGTTCGGAGGTTAACAATATCTTTGTTAATGAGTGCCATGAGAATGCGAAGCATACCATTGCAGACCAGGCTAGTCAGGCTTATGGGGTGGTAGTTACCATGGTCAGTTGTGATTCCACCTTGATGGAGTGGAATAACCGTTGCCATGCACCATTGTATGGGCATGTAGCCTGTGGAGAGGCTGAGGTAAGAAAGCTTAATTAGGTGGAGGGCAGGTTGTCTTGTACAGTTTGCAAGATGCAGTCTGGGACAAAATCTGCCTCCATTGACACTGTGTTCTGCTGTTAGAGAGGGCCATTTCCACCTGTGTGTCTCTGATGTGTGGGATACTGTACCTTTTGGGTAGTGTTGTGGGCTCTTTAGGGGGTGAAGTATGCACTGAATGTATCTGCAAGGCTGTTGGTGATATCAGTAGGGTCAGCATATTTTGTGCTTTATTTCACCTGCACAGTGCATATCTGTGTGTCACCACGTAGATCCTTGACATTAGCCAAAGAAGGCTTTGTGGTTATCTTTCAAATCCTTGCGTATTTTCCTGCTGATGTTAGCCTTGGATGATGTCATGAGGGATCTACGTATCATACTAATAGTGGTCATGGATGTCTGCCCTTTGTGGGATTTGCTGTGTGTCTGGAACACTGTCCTACTTCTGTAGTATAGCCTGTTTATTGCAGAGGTCCTTGTCTAGGAGGAGTGAGTCTTGGTTTACCAGTGATGGCACAATCCATACATCCATGTAGGTGCTTATAGACTGCATTTGTAAATCTGTCTGTATCTTGAGCAGTGTTTCCCCTTAGCGTGGGGGCTGTGAAACCCCCCACCCCTGTCACTAGTAGTGTAAATTTAGCTGTAGAAAAGGTATACACTGTGGTATCCATGGGTGGGGGAGATGCTTGGGTGTGGAAACAGTGAATAGTTCATGGTCAGATCTAACCAGTGACCGGTTAACCTCCCCTGTGGTACACCTGTTGCCCAAGTTGGTGATGACCAATTCTAGAAGTTTCCACCCCACGTTAGGGAGGTTACCACCTGATACAGGGCATATGAGGTGATAAATTCCAGGAAGTGCTGGGCCTGAAAGTGAGTACCGGAATAAGTTTCCCAGTTAATGGTATGGTAGTTGACATCGACCAATGCCAGGGTGTATGTTAGGACTGTCATGTTCTCCACGGTCTCCAGGTTGGTGGAGTGGAGGTCTTGGGTCATGGAGGGTGATCCATAGCAGGCCACAGTTTACATTGCAGTTGTGGCTGATGTTAGCTGCACATGGATGATCTCAGAGGTATCATGCTGCCCCACTAACCTGGAGGTGTAGATATCCCTGTTGAATATGGATACAGCCCCTCCATGTCTGTCAGTCCATGTTCTGTGGCTGAAATGTGTGGTATGGGTTCTAGTCTGGTAGTGCTGGTGTGCTCACAGGAGCCTTAAGACAGATTTCAGTTACTGCACAGATGTTGATGTTGTCCATCCTGAGGAGTGCTGTGAGTGCATGCATGTTGTGATCACAACCCCTGGTGTTGAGTAGCATAACCCTCATTGAATCTGCTATTGTGCTGTTTACAGAGCTGGTATTCACCTTCGAGACTCTCCTAAATAAGGCACCATGGGGGTGCCAATAGCCTTGGCCAGTATTCCAAAGCCTAAGTCTGACATATAGGCCGGTATGGTATCATTGCATGCATGTTCCCCATCAGCGCTTGTTTTTCATCTCCCTTGTAGGTAACCTACTGGTAAGCAATAGAAAGCCTTAAACTTATACATGTCTTCTAGCTTCCAAGATATGCTTTTGGAGTGACTAAGTATCAGTGTTCTGTATGTTCTTGCTGTACTTAACTGTTTCCTGACTACATGGTGATTTCTCACTGTATATGGTGATCTGAAGGTCTGTTTATTCACATATTATGGCTGTGATGGCCTGCACGTTAGAGGTTCACAGATAGCCTTCTACCTATCTGCCCAAAGGCAATTAGAAGCATAGCTACAGTGTGTTGGCTTTCCCCGCACCATTGATGAAGTAACTGAGCCTCTGTCAAGCATAGCCAATGAAGCAATTCCAGGCAGAGTTGCTAGAAGCAGTTGAAGACTGGGGTTGTGGAGGGTGATAGGGGCACTTAGTGATCTAAAGAGGGCATGTTAATGTGACAATTCAACACCATTCAATTCCCCCAACAGGTCTCGCAGCTATCAAACTGGACAGGCACCCCCACCCCCTGACTGTATGCTTCTGGGACACATGATCCCAGGGGGGTATAGTCTGTTATCCATTCACACAACAAGGTTTCCCTTGAAGTGTGTCAGTGAGGGGCTATGCCTAATGTAGTTAGGAATGTAATGTATTGTCTCACAGTACATTTGTTATATGTTGTTATTTCAAGAGTACGTAAAGCTCAGTGAGTTTGGGGGCCTCCGCCCTTTGCTTAGCCTAGCTTACACATAGAAATCATCTAAATAGGAAATAGGTGGAAGCAACGTTAATGCAACAGTGTAATGGTTACATCATCTGCATAGTATCTGTGCATTTGAGGTTAAACTCCCAAAAAAGGCAGGGATGTTTATCATGTGCAAAAGTATACCTTAACCACATTTGCATATATAGGTAGTAATCGTCTGTATAATAAACATTCAAAACACCCATATAAACCCATGTGTGCTGGAGAGTATAGTCAACAGAGAATGTAATGTTATGTCAGTACATAGTGAGATGTTACTTCACTGACATGTATATATCCTGAGTAGTTAGCGGATGTGGCCGTGTTTGCGTGCACAGGTTATACATTACAAAGTTTGTTTAACTGTGTTTAACCGCTGCTATAATGTCACACAAACACTTTTAAACATGCTTACAACTGCTTAAATGAGCCTTATTCTGCAGTAAAAAAACATTTGTAAAGCATCGCAGGTGTCGAACCCAGGACCATACATACTATAGTCATGGGACTTTCCACTAAGCCATCCGAGGTGTATACATATTCCATGGTCTTGAGACTACACCTTATACCATATGCATTTCACTGTAATGATCACAAATGGGATAGTCACTTTGTGTACATATGTACAGTACATTGTAGTTTGTGAACCAACACATTCCAGTCTTCATATGTATTACTGTTACAAACTAATACAAAAAAAAATATATATATATATATATATATATATATATATATATATATATATATTATACAGTTACATCAATAGCCATATATATGAACAGCTATGAACACACTTCGTGACATAGAAGCACTCCAAAGGAATTGGAGTGTACACAAAACACATGCAGCTCTGGTATTATAACAATTAATATTAACCTAATTCACCATAGAAGGGGTGGTTGTTGTGTATGTAAAGATTGGGGTGGGGGAGGAATGATGGGTAATGCAATCATGCATCAAGGAGGGCCTGGGTCGGATGTCCAATAAGTGAACTGGAGGGGTGTATATGGAGTATGGGGACAATATAAAAAGGACACAAAGCAAGAACCTTTCTCATTCATAATACACCCTGTCATGTCACATTACAACACCTAATTTCACAAACATATGAACATTAACATGTATCAGACATATGTACACCAACTGGCTGCCACATTTGTTTTCAGTAGTGAGGATTGTCTGTAGTACAATGTATATTCTAAACACCATAACATTTGTACATATCTCAGATGCCTGAGTGGTAAAGTCAGTGACTGTGGTGTTCATGGTCCCGGGTTCAAGACCTGCAAGGGCTGTTAGGTTATTTTGAGGGCCAGAATAAGAGCTGTTGGATGTAGGTGGATTAAAGCACTCTTAAGCAGTTGTAAGCGAGTTTCCATGAGTTTGCGCGATGGTAAGCGGCGCTGAAACACGGTAAACGGAGAAGTGCTTCACAGGTTTAACCTCTGCTTAATGTCGCACAGACCACGGGCAAACCTGCTTACAACCATGTAAATGTGCGTTATTCACACTTTCTCTACCAGTGCCTACCCTGAGAGGTAAAATAATAACTCCTTCCAGGAGTAGAACCCACAACCATGTACTCCATCCTCAGAGTAACCTAACACTAAGCTACCTGGGATGTACCTATTCCAGTTGTGTATGCAGACAGGTTAAAACACAAAAGGGAGGAATGTGTTGAAATAGGACAACCCGCCATGTACCCAATTAAAGGTGTATGCTCATATATAAATATATATATATATATATATAGAGAGAGAGAGAGAGAGAGAGAGACATGTCGATATATACAGGTTTACATATATATGTAGATATATAGATAGGTTAAAAACATCTACACATCTATGGAGGTACAGATAAACGAATGCTATAATATATATATCTATATACATATACACACACACACACACATATATATATATATATATATATATATATATATATATATATATATATATAAAATATATATATATATTTATATTCATATATATATTCATATATATATATATATATATTTATATATATTTGTTTGTGTCTTCGCTTTTCGGTTATGGGTCGCCACAGTGGAACTCCGGTCCGCTAATGATTGGTAGTTGATTTTTACATGCCGAGTTACCAGCCCTGACGCACAACCTTCAACAAAGGTATGCCCATTCATGCATGTCTCCACGCAGAAGACGCTCTAGCTGTGAATCGAACCGGACAGCGTCTTACTGTGAGGTGACAACGCTACCGCAGCACCAACACCGCGGATCCATATATATATATATATATATATATATATATATATATATATATATATATATAACACATACATACATGTCTGTAGATAGCATCCAAAGTGGTCATATCTGAGTATAACATGGACCATAGCAATCACACATTCCGCCCCCCCCCAAACAATATGAACTTAACATATGAAGAGTATATGCAAATACACTTTTACAAATATGTTCTATGGACACAGTCACCAGCACAACTGCAATGACTGCAAATATCCATGACAGAAATACACAGACAGCTTTCATTTTGCAAAACTTTATTACATTCCGATGTATTGCCAAAAGGATTCAAGGACTAACAGTACCTGCATGCTATACAGGACACATTTAATAGTGTCTTAATGAATCAGCCTGCAATTACCATAGTATTAGTCCACTAAGGGATAGTTGTTCACATAGGGAAAGAACACCCACACACATATAGATGTTGTATAAAAGGGGTTCCTACACACCTGCATGTGCTATGTACACCCACCAACATCTAGCCCACAACCAAAATAATTACATCAATACATACTGTCATACCATAACCAATTATTCAACTACTGTACAACATCTGCTGAAACCTTAACATACCTGGACACAGACACACTAACATGGTCCTATGTGAAATAGTTGTCATTATACAATTGAACAGCTGCTGATGTAACAGGGTTTGTATGAACTAATCCCGTTTCAGAGGGTTAAAAGGTTCGTACACCAGGAAGTGTTACCGAGTACTGATTATCAGCACAGTATGATACACAGTAACACCAAACTAAATATGTCTGGTAAGCACACTGTAAACCCCCTAACATTATATGCATAGCTATGCTGCCTTGAGCTGGTCAAACAACCTGGCCAGACTGAAACATATGCAGAAGTATTAGGTACAGACAAACCCTGCAAAAGTAGCAATGTTCAGAAATATAACAGCAGTATCACATTTAGACCAAATCCTCTAGGCATTACACACAATATATTACTGTCCGTCTCTATACAGCTGTTGCAATAGATTCCAAACAACACTTCCAGACTGTCTTCCCCACAAGTAAGGCAAAGAGACAATGCCCAAGTGGAGTACTCAATTATACTCCACTGTAGCCATGGTATTGGCTAAGGCAGTATCAGCGCAGCTGATGTGCATGTAATTAGCTACTTAGGAACACCAATTGGTCATCAGGATAGCACATGTTACTGATCTGTAATTATAAAAGGTTGCCTTGTCACATATTCAAACCGCCTGTATCTACCTGTAGGACAGTACAAAACACTGAAAGACAAACTGAAAACGAGTATTACACTAGTCAATAACACCTCTGATTACTAAGAAGGTATGTATAACATGTAGTATGTCTGTGTATGTAGTACCTGTACTGTAAGAATTACAGTGTAATCAGTGCATATAGTGGAAATAGCTATCTTGTAGCAATGTATTGTTGAGCAGTAGTAATGCTTTTAGTATTCTATGTGTGTACTGCTGTAGGTCACACGGCATACACCACAAGGGATGATATGGGCTTGGAACCGACCAATTCACTTCCAGCCACTGTCAGTGTCAGGATTGGTCCAACAAGTATGTGCTATAACAGGGGATAGTATATGTTGATATATTGTAACAGTTGACATATGTATGGGTTTATAAGTAAGATGAACATGTTAAAGGTGGACTTACCATGCAAATATGGTGTGCATTGTGGTATATTGTGCCAATAACTGTGTAATGTACAGTATTCTAGGCAGATCTGTATTCTATTCTACATAGCAGTTCTGTTATGTTATGCAAACAGTAGTTATGTCTATTGGCAATTACAATACTCAGTGACAGGATACATATAATTTGTATTCATCTGACAGTTTAGCAGCATAATAGCAAAGATAATTGGAAGAGCCAGTTAACTATCCATGCACATAACACATGTAATATCCACCTCTCTAGTATCGTTTGCAAGCAATAGCAGCTGTGCATGTGTACATGTTATGCAAATGTGTAGTGACCCTTGTTACAGGGCTGGACCTCTCTAATATCGTTTGCAAGCAATAACAGCTGTGCATGTGTACATGTTATACAAATGTGTAGTGACCCTTGTTACAGCACTGGACCTCTCTAGTATAGTTTGCAAGCAATAACAGCTGTGCATGTGTACATGTTATGCAAATGTGTACTGACCTTTGTTACAGGGCTGGGCCAAATGGCTATGTGCACACCTACATAGAGTGGATATTGAGAGTACAGACACACTGGTTGAACTACCAGGTTTGTGTAGCCCAACCTCTCATTGCCAGCCTAACAGCCACTTGCACATAGTGTCTGTAAGGTAGTGCACAGCATTGGTAATGAAACAGGTTACATATCATCTTTAACTTCAGTGTAACATCTGCAGTAGGAGTGCAAAATGTAGGAGACAGCTGCCCATGTGTAATAGCTGCTTCATAGGTGATGGCTTACACTATCTGATTATATCCTGATCATGTTGATAGTGGCATCAGAGTCTATTGATACAAGACTCTGTTTGGAGAGTGGGTGTCTGTGCCCAACAGAGCTCATGGTCCTGGTGGATATGTGAGTCTATACCCAGAGAAGGAAACAGACCTGTAGACACTTGCATCATTTGTAATCAACTAACAGGATGTGATGTGCTCCTCAGAGGAGGATTGCTGCTAAAGGTAGCTACAATGTTTCTGTAATAGCCAGTGTTGTCACTTCCATAACACAAATATTTACGTGAGCATCACTGTCTAAAACATCTTCATAAGCAATACATAAACTAAATACAGTACTTGGTACTTGTAGTACTGAATGCTCATACAGGCATGTCCACTAGTCAGCTACTGGTGTTTACTAATGTCAGCTTTGTGTATGTGGCCATCCTGGGGGAATGTAATCTCTATGCCATGTACACTGCCAGACCCACCTAACACCATGCCACACACATTGTTTGGGATGCAGCTACAGGGGTAAGCTGGAAGGCAGCCCAGTCTACAGCCATGACTGGACTGGACAGTCATGAGGTGTTAGTTAACACATGCAGCTCATCAACACAACCAACACATACCCTTACAAGAACACATTAAGGACACCCACACACACTACCAGAAATCACACATATTCACAGACACGTATAAGTATCTGGCCAAACAAGAGACCCCCCCAAGCAGGAAGAGACAGACACCAAAATACACAAACTGTATGACATAATTTGCATAATTGTGCCACACCTCAGAACACATAACTGGAAACATGGACAACAGTACTCATTTGTGAATGCAAACTCTAGCACTATGTTACACACTAACCTATACGAGGACATACATACTGCCAGCTGCCTGTCTGCCATGATTAGCCACATACTCATACACTCAGACCACCTTTTGAACTATACACATGGCTCTGGCATATTCCATGTTGTTGTGCAGGACCTGTGATGCAGTAGCCTGGACTGCATGAAAACACATGTAGGAACTGTCAGGTCTTGTAGCCCATGCAGGTATGTCCCAAGGCCTGGGTAGCATTCTGCCATTGGCCAGAATGATACTTCAGTACAGGACAAAAGGATTGTATTCCACAATTGTCTAGTGTAGTGGTGCAAGTCAAAAGGTATCCAGTATCTGTCATCCTGGGATAACATGGTTGACAGACCATGATGCTTTGCCAGACAGGGCCTGCACCTATCACCCCTGGGAATCTGGATACTGCCTAGGGCTCATGCTTCCCCTATAGTGCCTTCATCATGCACGGTTCAAGTGAAGGTCCACTGCTGTTACAGGGACAGACAAGCAATAAACGGCAGGTCTCGCTACACAATGATGCATGTCAGAAACACTATACGGACACACATATGTCAATCCCTAACATGGAGAACATATCTGTGCAGTGGCTGAGACATGTTTCAATGCTCTGGAGAGCACACCTGCATGACCATGTTATAACACATACCTCACCTCTTGCCCATTATCCTTTATTGGAACACACGGGCCGCAGGTGTGTCCATATTCCTGAAGGATATGTACACCCCCATGCTAGTTACACTTGTATAACTTCAGATGCATTATGCTGAGCAACTACCTTTGTGCCGAAGTGGAATTCAAAATGCACCTTGAGACAGATCACCCAGCAGGCCGCAAACTTCCCAACTGTCATAATGTGCTGTAATGAGGAAGATTAGGTCTGAGACAGAACCATAATAATGGCTACTCTCAACCATTCCATTATGAACTGGGAAGACTTCTCATGTATCAACACATGTGCTCAGTGCATGTTGGATACCATTGACCCCACTGACCTGGATCACAGTAGTCACACAAACAGGGCTAACACTATTCTACACATAGTTAGTCTCCAATGCCAATGTTATGTTTCCTAAGAGCAGAGTGGTGACTGTCATGGCACCCATGCAGCTGGACAATGCATGTGCAAATGCTGAATCCTACACAAATGAACCTTAAGCAGTCACATATGTGCAGTGATTGTGCTATTGAAACAGAACCAGGATTCAACCCAACACAAACAAGAAGGCAAACTGGTGGTACCATGCTTTAAACTGTACCACAGAAGGTAGTAACTGTTGCAAGAGTGAACACACATGAGTGTAGGTGATCCCTGGTAAGCCTCAGTAAGATGCAGATACACCATATAAAACCACACAAAGCTACTGTGAAACTAATCAGCCACATATTATGAGGCCAAGCACAGAGCATTCTATAGCTGTGTCATTAATCATAATGGCAATGACAAGACCTGCTATGCTGCACAGCACTATGGCATGGGAAGTACTGCACCTACAGAAATAGCACCCATTCATCCAGATAGGGTCTTGGAGAACCTAAACCCACTCCCAGCCCCCCAAAAGGTACACTTAGTAATATATCCATGTACACTACAGGGCCCCTGTACTAACTACTATGCAGGTACAAGCTGCACTCTCTAAAGCCATACATACAGCTTTCATGGGACCTGTCAACATCCCAGAGTGTATCCTACACAAATGTAAGAAAGTCAGCTATCCACATACACATCATGTTCAATCATAGCTCCATATCAGGCTGTGTATACACGGAATGGTGCACAGCAACAGTTATCACACCCCACAAAGGGGGAGACACCATTGATAATGGGACATAGTGCACAACTACCCTGCTGAGTCTGGTCTGTATGGCCATGAACTGTGATCAACATATTTATGTACTCGGTACAGATGTAGATGACAGTAGGGTTGACTCACACTGCATATCATGACCTTGCCAGGTCATAGGACACCATCACCCATACTGTGTTCCAGCTACACTCAGTAAACTAGGTGTATATTCCTATGTCTCAGAAGTGGTTGGCAACTGGACTGATGGCAGAACCAACACTACAGAAGGTGTCTAACTAATTCATGCACTCAAACCAGTGCCAGCCACTGTAATACAGGGGTCATTCCTGGTACTCCCCCTCTTTGTTATCTATACAACACAGACTAACACAGAAGGCATCAACCTATTGATGTTTGCTAATAACTATGAACTAAGAGCAATAGTCGACTCAATGTGTGCTGCGTTCAACATACAATAGGGCCTTAGTGTGTCAGATGTGTGGTGTGTGATGTATGGCCACAATCTAACAGCTAAGTATTGCATTGTCATCCCCTATGTTACAAACCCTGTACCCATTAACTACCACCTAGGCTGTGGTCAACATAATGGCAACTGTGTGAATGGGATGCAGCTGGACAGTACTTTCCTTTGATAGTTACTTCACCACACCAGACAGGTAGTCGTATGTGGCACCCGTAATCATGACAGGGTGCCATCCAGGAATATAGAGATAATTGCTCAGCCATACTCAACACCCATGTGACCCATAATAGATCAGATATGTCCTTTAAGGGTTATTGCCCATGTGTAGATGGCCTACACTGCCCTTCCCAATCCCTAGCTGCATTATGTAGCATGCAGCCTACCCTGAATAAAGCCATGTCCAACCCAGAGGTGTTGGATATGCTACACGTAACACATCCTGATCCCAAATAAACACATACATCATGGACATACACCTTTCTAGTACAAGGATCACAACATGCCTGACAGATCTGTGTCCCATACACTTATACTCTTGCCATACTATGCATCCCTGTCCAGCGAAGCTGCACATCGCCCCTCTCTGTGACATGGTGTAATGACCGCATGCCAAATATGTCAGTAACCCTGTGGATCATTTCTGTGGCACTGCTTGAACTGGCCACTGAAACTTACCTGTCTGTTGCCTACAGCTAGGTAACCTGTCTGTTTCAGCTCATAAATGGCCCAGGGCATATAGCCTACTAGATCACTATGACCATACATGCTATAGTTGATATCCAACCCTGCAAATACCATCAGGCTAGCTATTGTCCCATGTGTTACACATGTGCAACACAGGCAATACATGGCAGGATGCTACACAGCTATACAGTGCCATGTAGATGTATATGGCAAAACACATACATGCTGCAAGTCTGCAGGGTCACAGGTCATGTCCCTAACGGCTATGTATGACTATATATGTGACATATACACATCATTAAGGTCGATTGCATTAATGTGAACACATCCAGGCATGTGCTGATAGGTAAAGACACCAGTACAGGCAAACAGACATGCCCACGTCAAGACAACATCCACATGGTGTATGAGCAATGACAGACATATATGGTGATAACATCACATCACCAGTAAGTGTCAAATGTGTGTGACTTATACATGTCAGTGGTGTTAGTGTCATGTAGACTTGCAAAGACGTATTAGTAATCTTAATAAATGTGATATACATGTATGTTCAGCTGTACTGCTGTACTTCTCTGTGAGTTACTGTGACCTGTCTCCATCATTATGTCTTCCAGGAATGCACATAGCAGACTGTCGGCGTACAGCTGCTTGGAGGATGAGGTCCACATCCCATACCTCCTTGACAACCACACAACGCTCTTCAGCCATGTGCCACAGGATGCACAGCAGTGGGATGCCCTGTGGGAGGAACTCTGCAGGACAGTAAATGATGTTGGCAGTCACAATCGCACCTATAGCAGGTGTGCCGACACTGCACAGACCTCATAAGATAGGCAAAACAGCGTGCTAATGCAATCTCCAGGGAACAAGGTGCAACAGGTGGGGGGGGCACTCACCCATCCCCCACTCACACATACCGAGGAGTTACTGGCCAACCTGGGGACACCTGCAGATCTCCATCCACAAGCTTAAGCTGGTATTGTGGAGGCAGGTGTCTCTCAACCACTATGCCTGGAGTTGCCTGGTAAGTCACTACTGCACTTAAAACATGACTATATTTCACATAGTTACATGTGTTACTGTACAGTATGTAATGTAACATCATATGCAAGGCATGTATGCACACATGCCACATACTATAGTCTGCTACTCTATGTATGCAGAGATGTGCATACTCCATAGTATAGTGTATTGTACTGGCTTATGTGCTAACATGGACATTGCACCCTGTAGCTATCACACAGGTGTGGGTAATGATCTTACTGCTGTGACACTCCTGTTTAGGTACCTCTGGCATTTTGCAGGTGAGATTGTTATTATTTACCAGGCTTGATAATGCATGGAACATATTAATTGCATGCTATCTGCCATAACACACGTACACATAGTGTATGGTGGTCCTGTTAATGGACACTGGTCAGACCTGCAATGTATCACAGTGTTTACCTATGTGAAACAATTGAGGACTATATGAAACACCTACACTAAACCTTCCAAACTGTCATTGCCAGATGTGTGGAAAACAGTGAATACAATGGTGGAGGTGTGTTCCACTGCAGGGACAGGTACTACATATCAACATTACACATGTTGGGAATACGAACAGTACTGTACAGAGAGCATATGTGTGCACACACTCTAAATGTGTTGGAGCTGGAGTATGACTGGCCCACAGGATACACCCTTGTGGAGTATATCCTTGCAATGAATGTCACACAATGTCATATGCTATCTGACATGTCCATGACATGTAGTGGGCTGACTGCGACACTGCTCAGCTATCCTGCAAAAAATGTCTCACATCCCATACATACCACCCTTTGTCTGCATAACCCTGTCCTCAGTGGAGCATATGACATCTATGGGTGTATGTCATATGGGATAACACTGACATGTGAAATAAGATGGCCATCACAACCATTGGACAGAACATGTGTACACATGGCCATGGAGGATGGCCAGAAACATGAAGCAACACACAGTAGAAGTGATGTACATGTGTGTACACCCTGTTGTACATTGGCTCGACACAATACAACTATGGCCTTTGTGTAATGGTGATATTGCAGATGTGAAACACTAAACATCATACAGACCTGTGCACAGCTTGTGTAGGCATAACATGAAACCACCACATAACATGTCTTGAACATCTTGAGTGTGTCACGACATGGAAGCATTCACCTATACAGTATCCAAATACATACATGTGTTGCACAACATACACATACAAACACATCAAGCCACACATACAGTACATTCACCTTGCTAGTGTCAGACATCACTGTCATGCCTGCTCCTCATGTGTGTGAGGTACACAGATGGCATGTGGGACATAGAGTACTGCTAAGTTAGCCATGTGTGGGTATAGTTGCCAGGCATCGGTAATATGGTTGCAGATGTGCAGGGGCATCATCCGTATACCCTTCTGTGACCTGTGTCACACATTCCACATTAGGGTTTAGTGTGTATACACCGCAGTGATGTGGGTCACCTTCCACATTAGATATTTATTGTATGTGAACATAGTCATGGCTACGAACTGTGTCAGTAGCTCACACTGTATAGCAATTGTGAAGCCACATGATGCCCTGCAATGGCTATGCACATCAGCTCAATGTGCAGTATGTCCCTGCATATTTGTAGGGTGGACAGACAACACTGCATCAGCTGAAGGCCCATGTTAGTATAACGCGTGCTTGCATTGGGACACCATTACCGTACTGTAGATTGGAAAGGACTCCATTGTGTTACACATGTATGCATGCCATTCAACACGTCAGGTCATATGCCACACAGCAGGCCGGTGTACTGTAAAGCTGTGCTGGTCTGTGGCACCATTGCAACGTAGGGACAGTCATGTCAAACATGTGTGTACAGCCACATGCACAATGTCCAGACTCAGCTCGGAGGTAGGCGGAATAATGTTGAACAGACATGCACTGCTTTGGGGGAGATATTCAAGCTAGGGCTCAGGCAAACATAGTATGCAGTCGACATACCCTACTGCTCATGTCCTCATACATAGGGGCGGTGACCAACACAAAGCATCAGTGGCAGATGTACAAAGGTTAGCAATAGTCTGTTAACATGTAGTGTATGTTGCACACACCATGGCAGTGCGGTGCAATGGTGCAAAGTGCATGCATTGTGTTGCAGGTATGGGGCATAGGCT
This sequence comes from Protopterus annectens, assembly GCF_019279795.1. Taxonomy (NCBI): domain Eukaryota; kingdom Metazoa; phylum Chordata; order Ceratodontiformes; family Protopteridae; genus Protopterus; species Protopterus annectens. Next base: position 634,876,239 of record NC_056751.1, read on the forward strand.
ACTAACACAAATGGTGCAATACAGGTATGTATGCTAACCACCACTATAATTGTGTAAGGTGCATGCCGTCTGCTATAACACAGCCATGCTGTTGTGTGCATCTCAGGGATGTATGATAACTACCACTATAATTGTCTAAGCTAAAACTATAATTGTCTAAGCTGAATGGCATCTGCCATATCACCTGCATGTAGCATGTGTGTCTGTGTGTCTCTGTCTCTCTGTCTGTGTGTCTCTGTCTCTCTGTCTGTGTGTCTCTGTCTGTGTGTCTCTGTGTGTCTCTGTGTCTGTCTGTGTTTGTCTGTCTGTCTTTGTCTGTCTGTCTGTGTCTGTCTGGTATAACTTGTAATGTACAATTCTTGTCTTCCCCTCACAGGTGTTGATGTAGGTGCATTGCCCTCCTGCGGTCCACCTGATGTTAGTGTCCCCACAGACTCTAGTAGTGATGATGATAGTATGATTGAGGCACAGGCAGGGTTGTCAGGGGCTGAATCTGTGCCATTGGTTGCCATTCCACCTATCTCCCCCTCATCCTCACACACAGTTCCCCTGCCTGCACATACCTCATCACCACTGGCCATAGAGGAAGGGCAGTTGGTGGGTGGTATCATGGAACGGGGAAGTGTGGAGACTATGGAAGGTGTGCCTGCACACCATGATCCCAGTCAACAGACTGGTGATGTCCCACACAGGCATATGCCCAGTGCTGCTCATAGGAGGACCACTGGCCAACATGCCCCTGTGAGACAAAGCACATCAGCTGGAGTCACCAGATGCATGTTTTGGGCTGTAATGGAGGCACAGGTACATGCTGTATGGTACAACAGAGAATGTCAGAGGCTTCAAAAGGCTGCTGTCCGTTCATTAACTGACAACATCCAGGCACTTGCAAATGCTCACCATCATCTTGCAGATGTTTTGGATAGACGATTGGGTGACATGGTGGGAGTCCTTGAAAGTGGCATGTGAATCCTCGAGCGTGGAATGTCTGTGCCGAAACATCTGGTGAGAGTGAGGCACCGGGCATGTGGACGTAGGTCAGCTACATCACCTGTTGAAGGTCTACGTGAACATGCTACTACACATGCCCACTCCCATAGTGGCAGTAGCAGCAGTGCAGCTGGTGCTGTGCAGTCCACACCAGGACAAAGCAGGCCATGTGCACATGGTCCTGGATGGTCCCAACAGGGACACAATTCCAGTGGACATGTGTCATCAGACAGTACCGAATCTGGACCTCTGCCTGGTAGTGCCCATGCAACCCCATGGCAGGTGCAGGTCACATGGCCATGGCCGGACATCGTGAACTGTGACACCTGCCTTGTACAGGCTGCAGCTGTCACTAATACCCCTGTGTATGCCAGCCACATGCCAGACCTGTGTGCATGCATACACACACACTGGAAACAAATGTAGGATACCTCAACACACACACGCATAACATCCACACCTGCCCAATGATATCACAGGCCCTAACAAGCACACATGATGTCATCCAATGGCACAGCCTAGGTCTCTGGCAAACATTATCACCTTGTGCATATGATGATGCCTGTGCCGCATCCCTGTCATCCACATCATTGGTGCGGGGACATGTTCATATGGTCTGATGCACAGGGTGAACATACTAGGTAGACAATTGTAGATTAATATTATTGAGTAGTGTTGACAGGCTGCAGACATACCATGTATTACAGTTTTAGAATGCATTTTGTACGTTTGACAGTATGTATCATGTGTAACAACACTAGCAGCATGTTGATCTTGACGTTCTGCCTTCCTCTTTCAGGTGTAGTTGCATGTGCCGGGGGATGTCGGTGTTTGCGGTTAGTGTCCCATATGTACATGCTGATTACCCACAGGTTAGTATGACAATACCTGCATGCACTTTGTAGCTTCCACATCACTGTTATATTCTCCCATGTTTCAATTATGTTTACTGTTCTAATGATCCAAGAGCATGATAGCTGTGTAGTAAGCTACTGTGTTCAGAGCCGTCACATCCATAGTGGGTGACATCACAGGTATAGTTTCCTGGAGCGTGGAGGAGGTAAAAGAGTGGTATGCCAGATGACAATGGTAAAGGCCAGTGGAAATAGTAGCTTCTCACTGGGAAGCAGTAATACCCACTGCCATGACAGCATGCAAACACAGACACACCCACACACTCAGGGATTCACAGACACAGTAACACACACTCTGACACACACACACACACACACACACACACACACACACACACACACACACACACACACACACACACACAGTTGCTAGTGTTCGGATGAGAACCCCTGCCTATGTGCATATCATCATTATAGTACTACACAATTACAAGATGCGCCACTGAGATTACACATGTACAGGTAGTTGGAATGGCCTATGATCGAGGACATCAACAGGGATACTACAGTGCAGTGAGTGTATGTGGGGAGGGGGGTCCATCAGTAGACTATGTAACAACAAGTCACACCCCAGGGTGTACATATTAACAGGCGGTTAGAATGCCTGTCTACGATTGATGATATCAACAGGGATGCTAGATTGCATTGAGTGGATGGGGGAAGGGGGCATTAACATTTCACTATGGTAAAATACAGGCTCACTCCAGGGACCAGACAGCAATACACACAGACAGCCACACACACACACACACACACACACACACACACACACACACACACACACACACACACACACACACACTGTGGCATTCACAAAGATATACATCTATATCACACACATACAGTCACTTTACATGTGTGAGGTTTAACCACCTGCCTATGTCTTTCTTTCTACACTTCAATCTGTACTGGTGTCAACAACAGTGTCCAGGCGAGTAATAACATGTGGGATGTATTCTCAACCATACGTGACATATATGGACACACACACCCACACGTGCCAGTACTGTGAATCAAACACCTGCCTATCTCATGATAGGTACTACAGAAGTACAGCATTATCGCATCCGGTACAAAGCTTACTGACTCTTTCCTTTGCCAACTGTGCTGATATATGCACAATATATGCAAACACAGACACACCCACACACTCAGGGATTCACAGACACAGTAACACACACTCTGACACACACACACACACACACACACACACACACACACACACACACACACACACACACAGTTGCCAGTGTTCGGATGAGAACCCCTGCCTATGTGCATATCATCATTATAGTACTACACAATTACAAGATGCGCCACTGAGATTACACATGTACAGGTAGTTGGAATGGCCTATGATCGAGGACATCAACAGGGATACTACAGTGCAGTGAGTGTATGTGGGGAGGGGGGTCCATCAGTAGACTATGTAACAACAAGTCACACCCCAGGGTGTACATATTAACAGGCGGTTAGAATGCCTGTCTACGATTGATGATATCAACAGGGATGCTAGATTGCATTGAGTGGATGGGGGAAGGGGGCATTAACATTTCACTATGGTAAAATACAGGCTCACTCCAGGGACCAGACAGCAATACACACAGACAGCCACACACACACACACACACACACACACACACACACACACACACACACACACACACACACACACTGTGGCATTCACAAAGATGTATTCTCAGCCATACGTGACATATATGGACACACACACCCACACAATATATGCAAAGGGGAGGTATTATTGTTACAGGTATCATGAGGTTTGAATTCAGTGTCACCCTTACAGCATTCTATATTGTCTGTCTTCCACTTCAGTTAACAAAACCTGACCTTAGCAGTTACACAGGTTATTGTAGGACTGGTTGTAATACACCAGTGAGCTGTCCTCAGTAATCATTCATCTGCAATGAAGCCCCACCACTTAGTAGTCATGTCCAAACATCTGTCCATACCCCATGTACAGCTTACTGTACTTAGAGCATATCACCATATACAGTTGGCAATGTTGAGGCTGTATTGCAACAGCATGATGTACCAAGACAACAGTCACCTTCAGACATCAGACACTGTACACACATGGAATCTACACAAACATCAATACATGTACACATATGTGGTCTACATCAGTAAGTGCACTAGCAAGTCAAGAGGATACATTCCACATCTTCCCCATGCCATGTATGAAACATAGCCAAGCATTACACCATAATGGATGTTGTATTCACGTACTGGTAGGACACCACCACCTTCACCCAGTAGGCAAGTGTACATATATGACAACAGCACATATCAGCAAGACACACAAAGCATTATTCCATGTCATGCTCCTACAAACTGTTGCTTGACAGTGCCATGGTGAAGCCAGGGCACTGTAATGGTCAACAGTGAGAACATCATATTTGCCACACACACCTCATGTTTACTGGAAGAGTGCCAGCAATGTGCTCTGTTAGAGCTAGGCAGTACACTCATTCAAGCATGTGCGAGGTCTGTTGCTTGTAAACATCTCACCCCAGCATGTACTGGCTATTGTGGTACTAAGGCTAATGTCCAGCCAGCACAAAGCATGCATGGCTAGTAATTGTTGACATGGAGTATATGTAGGAGCTGTGGCCACACATGGCTGTACATGTCATGAACATATCACCTGTGACTACTCAGGAACATACAGAGCAGAGCTGGATTTTCCTGAGTCTGTCAATACAGGCCTTGTGTAGGTCCTATGGTCCTGTTATTTGGGTATGTTTGTAGGCATTGCATTAGGTGGACATGTCTAAAGACATACATGCCACATGGGGTGTTGTATGATATGATGGGTGTCATGGGTGACCAGTAGAGAGGGAATATTACCTCTGTTAACATAGATAGTATGCTAACAGTACATAAGGTTTGATATCTGCCATGTGCATGTGTGTAATGACTGTAGCCACCTGTATGTAGAAAGGATAACAAAGCTATGGTAATGTCATTTATGTTGTATGAGTGTGGGATGTACATATCCAGGGCAGGTACAGTTAGGTCATATCCAACCATGAGGGTGTTGTTTACTAGTGTACAGCAACAGTCAACCATGTTAATGCTGACAACATCTGAGGGACCCTGGTATGTGTACAACTGAGCTGGTAACAAACAGTGGTATTATTGCATTGCATAACACATTATGCAGCTGTGTCTGTACATGGGTACTTTGCACAGTTGATGTAGGCCTAGGTACAGTCCACCAATCGAGGGTTATCTGGTGGTCTACCATACTATGTCATACCACATATGGATTTGTGTTGGTAGTCTGGGGACATGGTGGTGGATGTATATGAGGATACAACCTAGAATGCAGCATTTGCCACTGTCACCTGTACCTGACTCATCTGCGATGCGTTATGTTGGAGTAGTGGTCTTTACATGTGAGTAGCCTTTATGAATATGTGTACACCACCACATGGAATGGTCCATACCACTGTTATGGCCCACATGTCTGGATCTGAGTTATATGGTGGTAGTGCAATTGTGCACTACAGAGCCTTCAGCCAGGTGTTCCTCACTGCACAGATGTCAGTATTTCCCATTGTAGATTCTACATTGAGCAAATGGATTGCTAAAGCCACACATCTAGCACTGGTTAGCATAAGCATCCAATGCAATTGTCTTGTAGGTGTCAGGGTGTTACTTCTGGGTGTAGGACATTTGCCTTGGAATGCAGCTATATGGGTAAATGCAACCTAGGTATTATCCACACACACGTGAAACATGGATGCCTGTGCTCTGTGTTGAAGGCTCATCGTTCAGTCATGACAGCCCGGAATGACAGACACTGGACAACCTCATAATAACAGCAGGACATTGGCTCATTGTTTTGGGCTAGCAGTTGCCACTCATACCATGACATCACTGCGAGTGGCATTAATGTGTTTGGTAGCAAATGCTTTATGTAAGGTGACGGACAGCAGCAGAACTTGTGTGTATGACCAATGTGAGATATACTTAGGGTAGCAGTGCTGCTAATAATGACAACTGCTAACACAGCTGGGAGAGGTCATATTGAAACCTGCACCTCAGTACCATTACACAAGGTGGCTCACACATTATGCTTGCACATGCCACTGTTCCACGTATAATGCCACTGTCCACAACCTGCTATCAATGTATGCCTTTCAGGCCAGCAAGATGTGTGACACATGCTGTAGGTAGCATCCGCCAGTGCAACCCAGGTAGCCTATTGTCTGCCATGTCTACACATGAATGAATGTGTATACTTAACATATATATGTCAGTACTTCATGTACATGTATGCATGTGTATCACACAACACAGACACAGATATATAATTTACGGGCCACATACAGGTATCAGGTAGTAAACCAGTATGATGTGCATATATACTGACAGGTAAGATGTACCTAGCTGTAAACCTATGTGTTTACAATAGGAGTCCATTACAACATGTTCTGTACATGTAAGTGTATGAGCATGCACACTGTGGCCTTCAGTGGTTAGAATCGGTGTGCATCCCAACCAGTCCCTTGTTACTAAGTGTATGAGCATGCCCAGTATAACCTTGTGTAACTGTAGTCATAGTGCATCCCAAACGGCCTTGTGCTACTAAATGTATGAGCATGCCCACTGTAACCCAGTATAGTGATAGTAGTTGTCCATTCCACAGATGGCCATACTCCAGTTCAGGTTCCTGTTGTGCTACAACTATACTTCTCAGGCCTACCTGCAGATGATGTCTCTTGTTTGTGCATACAGGTTGTAATGGACACCTACTTTAAACACACAGGTTTACAGCTATGCACTTCATGACTGTCAGTCTCCCTGTTGTCCTCAATCTTAGATGGGCAGTCTGACTGCCTTGGAATGTGTAATCTCTGTGGCGCATCTCATAACTGTGTAGTACTGTAATAGTGATCTGTAGATAGGCAGGAGTTCTGATCCCACCACTGGCAAATTTGTGAGTGTGTGTGTGTGTGTGTGTGTGTGTGTGTGTGTGTGTGTGTGTGTGTGTGTGTGTGTGTCTGTGTGTCTGTGCGTCTGTGCAGAAAATGCCTGAGTGTGTGTGTCAGCAAATGGCTGAGTGTGTTTGTGTGTGTGTGTGTGTGTGTGTGTGTGTGTGTGTGTCTCAGCAAATGCCTGAGTGTGTGTATCAGCAAATGGCTGAGTGTGGTTGTGTGTATTTGTGTCTGCATCATGCCATGACAGTGGGTTTTGCTGCATTCCAAAGAGATACCTCCTTTTACACTGGCCTTTATCCTTGTCAACTGCTAAACCTCTCTCTTCCCCCCTCCCCACTGTAAGTAATCGGTCCTGTGATGTCACCCATCTCAGAAGTGGAATCAGAGTAAGTGCAATTGTATGTGTTCTGTGGCACATACCCCAATTGCATAACACTGTACTAGTTACCTTTACATAGGCAAGACGTGTATGCACAATACTGGCAAGTGTGTGCGTGTTTGTGTGTGTGACTACCCTATAGCCAGGCATACACATGTGTATTGTCTTTTAGCACACCATGGTAGCCATCTGTGGTGACCGGTGTCTACAATGTGTTACATAGTTAGGAATGGTAAAGAATATACAGTCAAGCACGACTACAGTTGTGTATGTTATTTTCCTGTGCCACTGTTGAGCAGTGACACAGATGTGGTCATTGGGGTGTAGGTCCATACCCATCATTCCCCCACCCTAACTCCACAATCCCCAGGGTAGATTACATTAGCCATCATTCCCCACCCCAAACTCCACATACACAACAACCATCCCTTCTCTGGTGAACTGCTTAAGATTTAAATGTTATAACACAAGAGATGCCTCTGTTTTGTGTACACATCAGTTCCTTTGGAACCCTTCTGTGTCACAAAGGGTGTTTAGACATGTATATATATATATATATATATATATATATATATATATATACATATATGGCTATGGCTGTGTCTGTGTATATGCATATATATATATATATATATATATATATATATATATATATATATATATATGTGTGTGTGTGTGTGTGTACACATCCCATAGGTGCATATATCTATATATATATATATATATATATATATATATATATATATATATAGTTATGACAGTTGTACAGATGTAGACTTGTCTCTGTTTTTTCACAGAGTACAGTACATTTAAGGGTACTGTACATATGTACACAAAGTGACTGTCCCATTTGTTTTCCGTACTGTGAATACCTGTAGTAAGATATGCATTATAGACTCCATGCAACATGTATACAACCCAGATAGCTTAGTGATATGTCCAGTGACCTCAGTGTGCATGATCCAGGGTTCAAGATCTGTAAGCCTTGTTGATACTGTCAATTAGGACTGCATAAGACATTTTTAAGCAGTTGTAAGCAGGTGTAAATGTGTTTTTTTGACAGTAAGTAGCGGGTACATGCAGGTAACAGACATGTACAACTCACAGTACACTTGACATGCCCTTCTTTGGCAATCCTGCTGATATCACCCACCTACAAATACACCTCTGGGGCTGCTGTAACCCAGAAATCTCCATGGCGCGTACTGTAACTGCGTAATGCTGTAGTGTGTTAAACTAGTTTGGTAGGTGTTCTAATCCCAGACAGGTCAAGTGCGTGTGTGTGTGTGTGTGTGTGTGTGTGTGTGTGTGTGTGTGTGTGTGTGTGTGTGTGTCTCTGTCTGCCTGAAAAAGGAACAATGCTTTTTAGAGTATGCACACTCTTCACAATTCACATAACCACCTTTGGCAATCCTGCTGTTGTCACCCACCTACTAATACACCTCTGGGACTGCTGTAACCCAATAATCTCTGTAGCATGTGCTGCAACTGCATAATGCTGTAGTGTGATACACTAGTTAGGTAGCGGTTCTATTCCAAGACATGACAGGTGTGTGTATGTGTGTGTGTGTGTGTGTGTGTGTGTGTGTGTGTGTGTGTGTGTGTGTGTGTGTTTGACAGTCAGAGCCTGTGTGGAGGTGGCTGTGAGTGTCTAACCACTGGACATGTTGGGGAGCAGATTTTGTAGTTTTCCTATATGATGTCCGTATTATATGTCACAATGTCCACTTCATGAGGAGTACAGATGTCAGTCAGCCAAGGGACTGTGTTGGCAAGCCATACCCCTACATCTGGAAAAAGGCCCAGTAAACAGAGTATGCAACCCTACTATTACCCAGAATACATTCTGAACCCATGTGTCATACACAAACACACTTGCCTAGAATATCCCGCTATGTTGCTAGTACCCTGCACATTGATGACAGATACTAGGCATGGTGTGATTGCAGTGGGCTGCAGTGGGCATGGCACCCTGTACAGCAGTACAATAGGCACATAATTGCAGACAATGTGCCTTCACTATGTTCCCCACTGGATGCCTGCAACATATGTGGTGCCATCAAATGTGATCCACAGAGGCCATACAATGTCTTATACATGTGCCCTGTATGAACCAATGCCACTGACACCAGGGAATACCTGTATCATGCTATCAATGCAGGTGCAGGATCAACCTGCTGTCTATAAGCAGGTCCTGCCACACCAGGCCAGTATTGGCATATCTGAGGATAACAGTCTGTGTACACAACATGTGCCAGCCAAAACAGGTACACTTGTACATGTCACTGTACATTACTGTGGGACATGCACATCCCAGGCAATGTCCATGTCAAGGACTATCAAACACAGACATGGCATGCATTGCAAAGTTATGGCCATACACAATGGTAACCAGGATGTCAGGACAGTTCATACAATACCCATCTGTGTGGGACATTGCAGACACTACACCCCTGTACCACACTGCACACCATTGTTGGGTGGTGTGATGCCAAGGATTATCCCTCACCCAGCCTTGTACAGCCATCTTGCACAGCCAGCCACTACACACCCCTGAAGCAATGCACACATGCATGTCAGTACTGGCACCTTGTGTCTGCATGTGGGGTATGATGCTCCCAACCACAGTCAATCCCAGTATAACTCCCACTGACATACTGACAGATGCCAAACACGTTCACATGCCATAGCCGATAGAACCTTCAGATATCCCCTGTGGTGCATGTAGTACCTGTACATTACTGCAGTATGGCAAACTAAGTAGTTAGGAAGTGTATTTGTGGGCCTGGCAAAGTGTGTCAATGTGAGTCCATTAGAGAGTGTGGTTGTGTTAATAATGACATCCGTTCATGTGGACAGCCATGTATGCTACACCTAACGTATGTCTACTATATCTGTGTTGCAGATGTCACTCACCAGCACACATATGTTCTTACAGCACACCAACATGTCAGCTTTGTGGCACATGGAGTAACTGCATGCATTTGTAATAGTAATGACTAGTCAGTCAGGGGTTTGAGCCCCTGTACTGGTAGGTGTGTGACAGACGATGCTTAGGTTTTAGTCTCCAAGCCCTTCTTTGATGTACTTTGCCTCTGTCTGTCCCTCCTACACACTATCTGGTGGCTGTGGAGTTGTACACCTACTCAGTAGCAGCTTGGGTTTTGTAAGTGATGGTCATGATCAGGTGATGGCCTCTGCACCTATTGTAGTCCTCCTCTAGCTGATTGCATGTGGAACAGCTGTGATAATGTTCCCATAGCCAATCGCATGGAAACACAGTACAATATCTAGGAGCATCATGTTGGTGTTTGCCCATGACAGTCACTGTGAGCGGTATCTAGATCTGGTGTTTGGGAAATGGCATCACAGATGATATCTGGATGTTCCTCAAACAACATACACAGTGGGAAATAGCCTAAATACAGGAGGGTGATGTGCCATTCATGACTACAGCATGTAAGTGTAGCTATACGTCATTGAGACTACTGCCTGTTTAACAAGTTGTGTGTGGTAATGGCTATTCTGCATGTTTTAAAACTGACAAGACAGTGCTCTGTGTGTGAGGGACTCCCATCTGTAGGGCCATCTGTGGACTGGTCAGTGTGTGGAACCATTTGTTTCTTGTGCTGCTCACAGAACACACATCTGTGAACAGCAGGAGCATAGTGTGAGGATTGCAGTCAGTACATGGTGATAGTGACGAGTTACTGCCATCGCATCCCTGACTGCACATATGTCACATCTAAAGTGGTATGACAGACACTGTCTGGGGTTCTCAGTGACATGCCAATAATGGGCCACTGTTCATAGCTGCAGTCACAAGTCTTCTACACTTTGTACAGATGTCATGCAGTATATATGCATGTGTTGTGCTCCCTCTGCAAATGTATACCATCTGTTGTGTTGGGTTGATGGTCAAATCTATGCATGCTGTTATAAGTACTCCTGAATGTTGTTGACTATTACTAAGCCATATCTGTGTTTAAACTGCAACACCATAGGCTGTATGGGTTTGGAGGTCCCGGCAGAACCTCCTATCCCACTTCAGCTGGCCATGGCACCAGGCACTAGCACATCTGGGGCCCAGCCTTGGACCTCCACCTCTGGTGGCTCTGCACCACCTTCTGGTGGAACTGCCACTGAGGATTGGACTTGTCCCCCCTGGGAGCAGGTCCAGACAGGAACATGTCCGCTGTCATACAGTCCCGGATGTGGTGTGTAGGGGGCTCAATAAGGGGTTTCAAGGCCAGATATGCCAGCTCGAGGGCAGAGTGTAACATTTCCAGGGTGAGCCTGCCCCTCCTATACAGCCCCCAGCACTGACACCTTTGTGGCTGTTTTGATGCAGTGGTGGCTGCCCATGGCTGGGGACCTCCATCCCACTGTTTCCATCTGGGAGCTCATTAGCTTGTGACTGCCAAACACACCTCCCCGTCTGAGGTGTATCCCCCCAACCTATCCTCCATGAGCATACCTACTCTCCTTCCCCCACATCCCACTCTCACCCTACGGAAATGAAAGGCCAAACGGTTCCTAGAACATTTGCCCCATACATAGCTGTTCATTTCACACACGTGTCCACTGGACACATGTAACCCTTTTAATATGCATCACAACATACTCCAGTTGTCCTCACCCCTGTCTCTCAGGCACACGATCCTGGTATGCACATGACTCCTAAAGGTTCCAAGTACACATGATGCAGATGACCCCATTGTAGACATAACACTACCGGTCCCTCTATGGTTACCCCATTTACCTTTATTATGATGATGATATCGCACACAGCACCTTGCAAGAGTACTGTTTTCACATAATGATTGGATAGGAACTGTTGTGTTAATGTAAATAAAATGCACAAAGTGATGTATTTGGTCAATGTGCAAATGTTTGCATGTATTAATGACACATCTGTCTGAGGGAGCCTTGCTGTTACATAGGACAACACAACTACATAATACAGGCGTTGCTGGTGTTTCCCTTTTCATTCCTTTGTAATGCTTTGTTTTCACATGGGATGTACTTGATATATCTATATATATGTATGTATATATATCTGGACATAAACACTCACACATACATCTACATGATGGAATACATTTCCTATACTGTTGAATGACTGCCCTGTATGATATGTTTGTGATAAGATCCGATGCCTGTATATCTGCCATGGCTTAGTGGTAAATCACAATAGCTGTGTGTGTAGGCTCCTGGTTTCGAGCCTTGCAGAGGCATTTTAATTTGTTGCTGGCCAGAACAAGGCCGTTGGATACGGAGTGATTAAGACACATTAAAGCAGTTGTGAGCGGGTGTGCGTGGGTTTGCATGGAGCTAAGCAATGCTAACCTCCGGTTACAGTTTCTTACACTCAGTTAGCCTCTACATTGCTTTACCAGTGTAATACTCGCATTCTGGCAGCCAAACAGGCTTACACCCGCTTGCTCCCGCACTTGCAAATGCACTGCATTTGGTGTTTGCATCTGACACTCACACCCCTGGGTGGGAGTGAGGACTATGATATTACCTTGTAATGCCTATTACATCGGATTACATGCCTACAGTATCGGGAATGGCTGCCCATTAGGCGAAAGCACAGAATCCGCGTCTTGTCCAGAGTTTGATTCATATTATTGGTGTGTTCATCTTACAATCTTCACCTGTCTGGCTAAAACATGGGAACTGACACTCTTCAATACAAACAAGTAATTGGGTTTTGGAACCAACATCCTTCAGCCGAGTCATGCTACTGCATACCTAATATTCTATCATCTTTCTAAGGTTGTCAGTGGAATATGTGCTTTCTGTCCCTATCAGACCTCTCATATGATTGGGGAAAAATACCAATTGAATCAGGGACATGTCATAACAACATCAGGGACACATTTAAATTATTAGTGCTATTAACCTGACACATTGACAGACTCAGAGCATATGAATGTATACATATTTTCTGAAGTAAATGATGTTTATAACTCTTAATTGTTGTCATTATTCATTACCTGTAATTCACCACCTTTCCTCCAAAAGTCACTAGTTTTAGGAGGGGATTAAGTGGGATAGAGTTAGAAACTGAGTCGAAATCAGGGACATCCCTGGAAATCGGGGACAGTTCAGAGGTATGGTCCCTATTTGTTCCCCCAATGGTTTATGTCCTGTC